>NW_028282075.1:0-134984 GCF_059751285.1 Brachycentrus maculatus
ATTCAGCGGATAATCCCTATTCTAAAACCTGATAAAGACCCAATGAAGGGAGATTCATACCGCCCCATAGCGTTATCTTCGTGTATGCTAAAGCTTTTTGAACATATGATAAAAAATAGAGTAGACTGGTTTGTGGAGAGCAATTCCTTACTGTCTGCTTCACAATTTGGTTTCCGTAAAAACAAATCAACCACCGATAATCTCTCTATTTTCTCAACAGATATTCGTGTAGCGTTTTCTCAAAATGAATGCACCGCTGCAGCTTTTATCGATATTTGTGGAGCTTATGATAATGTGGACCTTAATGTCCTCAAAGTTAAACTATGCTCGTTAAACTTTCCTTTTAAGATTGTTCAGGTGATTCTAAATATATTAAAAGAAAGAACTATTATTGTAAATGGGACGTATAAAAAAATAGAAAGAAAAATCTGGAAGGGCCTCCCTCAAGGATCTGTACTTAGTCCTTTACTATATAATATCTATACTTTCGATCTGGAATCAACAGTCTCGGGAAAATGCAAAATCTTGCAGTATGCGGATGACATTGTAATATATATTTCACATAAAGATATGAAAACTGCTATTAATAAACTTGAATCAGCCTTGACTTCTCTCAATACTTGGTTCACTTCTAATTGCCTTCAACTATCTCCTTCAAAAAGCCAAATAGTATTGTTCTCGAAAAAACATAAAATCCCATTTAACTCTATAAAATTTGACAATATCTCCATTCCTATAAGTAATCAGGCTAAATTTTTAGGAATTATTTTTGACAGGAAATTGTCATGGGCCCCTCACATAAATTCTGTAATCACAAAATGTGAAAGAAAAATTAACCCTCTCCGAGCTCTAGCAGGAGTTTGGTGGGGCTCTCATCCTCTTACTCTAAAACTATTTTACAACGCTTTTGTTAGAAGCCAATTAGACTATGGCAGTATCATAATTGACCCCCTCCCAATATACTTATTGAATAAACTGTCTGTTATTCAATACAAATGCTTAAGAATCATCCTGGGTGCGATGAAGTCTTCCCCCACAAATGCCCTCCAATTAGAAGCTATGGATCCTCCTCTAGACATTAGAAGACAATATCTATCTGACAGATACATGATAAAATGTTTAGCTTTTGAAAATCACCCATCTCTTTTGGCATCTAAGAAATTACTAAACTCTGTAACATCTAACCGTGTGTTACATAATAGGCCTTATCCAGCACTCGCAAAAAGTTTTGAAAAACTGTCAAAATTTATCCCAGAAATATTCCGATCTCCCACCCCCTCCCTTTATAACTTCCCTTACTCTCATCATATTTTTTCCCCAAACATTATAACCCACATTGGAGTAGGGACTAAATCCCCTAGTCCGATTTCCCTTTTCAACTCCATAATTGAATCAAAATGGAAAGACTGGTCTTTATTCTTCACAGACGGATCCAAATTGGAAATATCTGGCTATTCAGGAGCTTCTTTTTACAGTCTCGATGATGGTTACTGTGCCCAATTCCAACTTCCTCAACCTTCGTCAGTTTTTACTGCGGAATGCTTGGCTTTAAGAGAAACTCTTTCCTACATTATGACCAAAAAGTTTGAAAGGTGCCTCATTTTATCCGACTCTCTAAGCTCTCTTCAAAAAATTAGCAGCAATCCCTTCAAACAAGCCCAATCCCATTTAATATTCCAAATCCGTGAGAAATTATATTTACTCAAAGAAAAAAACGTTCAGGTTTCTCTCGCCTGGATTCCAAGCCACCATGGCATTCCGGGAAATGAAAAAGCCGACTCTCTAGCTAAGGAAGCCGTTTTAAATGGAAGTACGAATTTCTCTAACTACCCATCTGATGACCTTTTGACAATTCCAAATATTGATATGTCTTCCAGCTGGTCCCTCAAATGGAACTCCTCCAAAATTTCAAAGGGTAAACATTACTCTCTCATTCAGCCTACTGTCCCGTCCCGTCTTTGGTTTAGGAAAATCTCGATGAACAAGAAAGATACATCCACCATTTGTCGAATGAGGATGGGTCATTGCTGTACGAGAGAGCACCTTGCGAGGATTGGTGTCTTTGACTCCCCCATTTGCGAGTGTCGTTGCGAAGAGGAAAACCTTAACCATATATTCTTTGTTTGCCCAATAAATGACCAAATGCCAAATTTCTTTAAATCTCTGGCCCCGCTTATTCCCCTCCCTACAGATATCCATCTCATCCTGGCGAGCAGGAACCCAAATTTGTACAGACTGTTGATTGTTTTTCTAAAATTAAATAAAATAAATTTATAGTTTATCTTTATAATTTTTATCATATCATATTTTATAATTAAGAATTCAAGTAACTTGACATTGGCAAATGCATTGTTTTACATGTGCAACGCCATTCCATATTTAAAAAAAAAAAAAAAATACGCACACTTGCCACTACACTTCACAAGCTTACAGGCAAACTGTCGCAAGTGCGAAAATCCAATCATGCCGTAAGAAATACTTTTCCCCATTTCATCTCCCCATGACTGCCTTTACACGTACGCATTCACCATGCGAGTATTGTTGAGCGTATGAATTACGAATCCAATTTACTGAATCACAGATTCATCAATACACTGAATCATTTGATTTATGGATTTATAAATTTAGTCTTAAATCGTGGATCAAAAAGGAAAAAAAATGGTAAGCTACATAAAAATCCCTTGACGACTTAAACGACAGGCTTCAAAAAAGGTCATCAGCAAAAATTTTAAGAAACATAAAGTTTTATGATACAATTTCCAAACGACTTCTTTTCTTCAGCTCTTCCTCCTGACAAAAGATCATCGTTCAAACGATCGGGTATTAGTGAACGGATTATTTAAGTGATACAAATTTGATGATTCGAATCTTCTAAGTGATCAGTGTCTACCTTCGTCTTGTAAACACTTGAAATTTAAAATGAAACTTTAATTTACCAGTGTTTAAGAATCACTTGGCTCGATCATAGAAAAAATATTAGAGTAGGTACTCTGGGTTTCATACCCATACTCGTACTAGCTATTGCAAGTTGTACAATTCCAAAAAATCACCATCACAGCGGCTCATTATTTTTAATTTAACTCAATCATTTTTAACTCAGCCTTGCATTGCTTCTTTTTTTAATTACATTTTTTTCTTTTTTTTTCGCACATATCACGTTTAGTTTTTCCAACATCAATGTACATGGCATACCGTGTAGAAGGATCTAAGTAGCAAAATGGGTCATAAATCACTCGATTTAATTTTAGCACTTAACAATTGGGATATCTGCCATCCTACACTGTGTCTTCACTCTACTAACTCCGATCTACACGATATATTACATTAGTCTATGTAATTTATCACATTACCAGAGCGGAGTGTCAAACGGATCTTTAATTTATTTGTTTTGACTCTTTATAATAAAAATACTATTTAAAAATAATATAAATATTAAATGATTTGAATAATACAGTTTTTATGTTGGAGTTTTATTTTTATATCATTTAATGGGGACCAATGTTTAACAAAATGTCACATATTTTTTACGTCTTAAAAGAAACTTGGTATTGAAATAACTTTATTCAATTTTTCTGACGTGTTTCGCGAAAAAATTTTGGTCACTTAAAATGCTTGGTAAATTTATAAAGCGATAAAAAATATTTATCAGAAATAATGTTATAAATCACTGAGGTTCATATTCTTAGCAACGGCAATACGGCTGTCCAAACTCAAAACACAGTAAGCGACATTTTTTGCAGTAGGTACGTTTTTCTTGCATTTTTGGACTAAGTAGAATCTACTTAGTCCGAAAATGCAAAAAAAAACTTACCACAAAAAAATGTCCCTAACTGTGTTTTGAGTTTGAACAGCCGAATAGCTTCCGACGTTTCCATTTATTTAATAATGTTATTTTTAAATGAACTTTTGTTTATACAGAAATTTACGATTTAAATTTTCATTTTTTACTCAGAGGTTTCCCGTTTAAGTACACATTTTACTTGTTTGAAAAATTATGTACCAATTACAATTGTTTATTGAAGGAACTTTAACACAATATAATACATGTCTATTGCATAATTAAACAATCCGTTCAATTATATCCGATCTTTGGAACGTCGATCTTTTGTCAGAAGGAAAATAATTGATGATTCACTGGTGATCAACTGGGGATCAAGGAGCTAAAAAAAATATTGCAGATGCAGCAAGTTGACGATTTAGTGAAAAATCACTTATTATTTTGATCTTTCGAGAAACGAACACGGGACCTCGTGCACGGCAGCCAAACACGCTAACCACTGTATTACGGAGGCGGATGAGAAATAGATAATATTAACAGTTCAATGGTGCCGACTGACGTTTTATTTTACTTTGTACTCATAGGTATTTTCTTTCATCTGGGCCAAAGTCGTCTTTGCAGTTGAAAACCACTGAAGGCCACTATGGAACAGTTTTTCAATCATAGCTCATATATAATGGTAAGACTGAAGTAGCATAATTTTGTCATTAAAAAGGCATTTATTTCTAAGGATTTAGTTGGTAGTCCATCCTTTAAATTTTTACCAATTTTTTAAAAATAATTATTTAATTCACATTTAAATGTAAACACTTTTTCTTATAACTTTTTTAGAAGTTATTTAGAAAAAAAATGTTATTTTTCAATTACTTTTATTTGTAAAAAAAAAATGTTAAATTTTGAATGTATCCAATAACTTTTAAATAAAGTATGATAATTATGTCTTTGATCTGGTGGTCAATGTTCATGTAATAATTAGGTTTCATGTAATAATTAGGTTTTCATTTTTAATAATTAGGTTTCGTTAAAAACCGTAACATCATTAACAATGCTCAATAAACAGTCTTTTACTTTTCCCAACACTCCGCATATTTGAGTGCTGCTGCGACTGAAAAGTCCATTGTAGATGCTTAAAACAATATTTATTTTGCAGTCATCCAGTGGAGGATAACAATAAATAAAATTTTAAAAAACCAACAGAGTTTAAATGCGTTAAGCTTTCAGAGCATATGTGATCTTACTCGACCACTTTAGGCATTCGCATTACTGACCCCAATAATGATATTCATCCAATCTTTTTCTCTTTTTTGAGGTGGTCATAATATCGGAAAAACTGTCTGATATATAAAAAATAAATAAATGATCATAGAATAACATGAACAATGATTGAAAAACTGCGTAGCATTGGTAGTCAGCGGTTGGTTAAGAGCCGGTCATCTAGATTCATTAACGCTAGTATTTTAGTTCGCACAATGTCAGTGTCAAATAGTAATAATAAAGTGCAGCGTTCAGCCTGCATACTGCATAGTGCTCGCCTCAATGGTCTGTGTGTATTGTGCATACAGATAGCGCATGGCGCAACTCACAAAGCACTAGACGGCGTCTGTAGTACAATACGTAGACTTGGCACTGAGTTGTCGTAAAAATTCGCCCGTAAGATATTATGACGAAATAGTTCTAGCATTATAGTGATAAACTGAATTATTAATTTACTCATTTCAAGTGTATATTGATCAAAGGCACTAAACCAAAGCTTTTATAAAATCCATTTTCCCGATATCAATTTGTAATCCCCGCTCTGTGATGTGTGGGATTACTGCAGTGAATTGAGATTGTAATAACATAAATACCATTATTTTACATTTCCCGAAATTCGCTCAAAACTATTTACCTTAACTATTTAAGATCAAATATAACGCATCTTCATATCTGATTATATTCTCTATGTTTTCCTTATTTGAGATCCATTTTCAGTTTCATCAATAAATTATAATTAATTATGAAGATAATTTATTAATGTCTCAATATACATAGATCTCTTCTTCTTCCTGGCTCCATCCCAACTTATCGTCTTCGTAGACTGTTCAGCTCAATCAGCTCTCCTCGTCCTCAGGTTGTAGGTCCTTCTATCATAGACAACGTCACCTAGGCCATGCTTTCGAATCATGATATCTTTCTGTATCATCTATGAGTGGTCTTCCTCTACATGTTTTTCGAGGAAGATCTATGGCAATCGCCGGTTTTACAATGTTTCCATATCTCAATACAGAAAAAGAAGAATAATGTGGATTTTATCATTAAGAGGACTTCGACCCATGATTGACAATCACACTAATACAATTTTCGACTTTATAATTATGGTTCGATTGAATAGATCTTACGTTTCCTACTTCTTCTACGACATCTATAGTTTAAATAAATTGAATTATTTCAGCAAAAACCTCCATAAATACATTTTTGAAAAAAAAACATCAAAATATTGTAAATAATAAAATAATTTAATTATTTAAAATACAACTCCTTAATATTACTGGCTGGAGGAAATGGAAAGAAGGGGAAGAATAATATATCCAGCAGTGAAGGACAGAGGGCTCAAGAAGAAGAAGAAGGAGCATAATCTGCCCACTTATTCCTAGTGGCTGTAGTTAGTACCTACTTTGAGAAGTACCGAAAATAAATTCACAATTATTCTGAGTTTGTTATTGTTTGGTTGGAAGATAATGCTTTACGGCAACAAGTTTATGCTTATTATCAACAAGAAGTTTTATCATACCTGTGCCAATTATTGATGATTAATACTTTCTAGTTGAACCTAGAAATCCGCTCTTAATTTAACATATATTCTGATAATAAGTTTAATTCATCAATTATTTATTTATTAACTCTTACTACACATAAAAATACAAATCACAATTAACAGAAATGTGCCCTCACTGGGTTTTTCTGCAGAGAGGGCTCATTATATAATACTTAAAAATCTATATCAAAGAAAATTGTTTATGACATGCAATCAAATACGACATGACCGACGATGCGATCTATTTTAGATCTACCCATTTCCATTATCCATTCATTTTTCATCAAAATCACAAATCACAATAATGTGCCTACACTAGGTTCTCCCTTGGCAAAGGCTATTTTAAAAATATATATTTATGAAAACTATAAGAATTTTTTTATGACATGCAATCAAATACAAAATAGCCAAATGATGTGATCTATTTCAGATCTATCCACCCTCATTATCCATTAATATGTATTTTAAACTTAGTTACGTTATTTAATGACTTTATGGATAATGGAAGCAATTTGTACTATTTTCCTGCAAAATAATCAAAGATCTTTTGACCAAAATAGGTGTGTATTAGGTTTTGTCTGATGTGTTTCTGTATTTTAGATCTTGTGGTTCTATGTACGTTTCCATAACACATGTAAATAATAATTGTGTTTTGTGTACTTTGCTGGAAGGTGTTTTCTTGTGTTATGTGATAGTAATTGTTAAATGCATATATAAGGTTTGTTTAAGCATATAGTGGTTTGGCTGTCATAAGTTGTATTTTTGTTGAATATTTTCTCTATGGGAATAAAACATTAAAAAAAAAATAAGGGGATTTGCAACAATGATTTTTGGCACTATTTAATAATCCATTACTCGTGTCACCCCAACCAATAATTCCATATTATGGAAAAAACTGATATAAAGAATATTATTTTTTTACTTTATTTTTTATTTAGTATTATTTATTGTTTTTAAGTTTATTGTAGTATTTTCAGTTTGGAAATCCCATTTTAAGTTTTTGTCTATTTGTATACCATTAACCATCACAAATTATTTAAATTTCCCAAACACGTTTAGATTTGAATATTCATTTAGCAAAAAATAAATTTGTATCCTCTTTTTCCTCCTAAGATCGATTTTAAATTAGAAATTATAATTTTTCTAGAACAATTTTAGATTTTGTTGTTATGACGTAGTCTTTTTTTGTGCAGTACAAAAATATTTAAATCGGTTTTTATAACAATTGTACTATAATATTTTACAACATAGCACGGCAGCTTCTAGTGATAACGAAATGATACGGGGACAAAAAATATCACGGTTTAATGGAAAAAACGAGGAATAAAAAAAACAACGGTTAGCGCACTCGGGGATGCATTCCTGCGGTTGCAGTAGAGTAGAAAAAATTGTTTTAAGTGATCATGCATGTTAGCCAGCAGTTACGTTCAACAGATGGGACTGCCATTGTTTTAAAAACTGTTATTCAATAAAAATATTTTTTTACCTGTCATAAGTAAACACACATATATATGAGAGTGTTTGATGTCCTAAGAAGACAAAACGCGTCACGTATCAACATATACATAATTATATATATATATATATATATATATATATATATATATATATATATATATATATATATATATATATATATATATATATATATATATATATATATATATATATATTTATATATATATATATATATATATATATATATATATATATATATATATATATATATATATATAAATATATATATATATATATATATATACATATATATATATATATATATATATATATATATATATATATATATATATATATATATATATATATATATATATATATATATATATATATATATATATATATATATATATATATATATATATATATATATATATATAAATATATATATAAATATATGTATTTATATATATTTATATATTTATATATATATATATATATATATATATATATATATATATATATATATATATATATATATATATATATATATAAACATATATATATATATATATATATATATATATATAAATTGTAAAATAGTGTTACACCCAATAAATCGAAAATGTTTTATTCGTACAAATGTTTTAATCGAACGAAGAATATCGAATCTACAATATATAGTCGACAATCTGATAGTGGCCATATCTCATTATGTGGATCTTTACAGCAATTGGCCATCCGCAGTGTGCCCTTCAGTGCACACACACCAGCGCGCGGCGTGGCCACTCGCTTCCGGTACACCCACACACACACCGCGGCCGCTCACAATAGTTGCATAACGACACTGGCATTGCCGACCGACCGGCGGAGTATTTTCATCTAATCGGTCAATTATCTTTTTAACGCAGTTTTCTGTGATTGATGGCAGATTTATGTTATCCTAGGAAATAAATTGGATTTTTTCTATAAAACATTCTCCCTTTTCTCCGTTTTCTCTCCCATTTTTCAGGCATCCCTTTCAACTTGAATTCCTTTACTGACGTCATCTATATCACATTCACTTTTTTCGCTCCTCTTTAGATCCAAGAATCAGGAGCGTAAGACTGATTGCCTTGCCTTCTTGTAATTTGTGATCTAGTGTTCATCGTATCCATCCTTTGTTGTGATCTGGATAGGAGGTTGAAGAAAAATAAATGCATAAATCTTCTTCTTCTTCCTTCTTATAGATCCGAGGATATCTCTGTTCCGTTATCCGTGTCTTGTGGTGTGGACTAGCAGCTGTGGATCATGGCAGGTCTTCTAGGTGGTCTTCTTCCGTTTGGGTTCTCTTGAAGCGCATTCGGACCTGTCTATTGTATTCTATGGAAACAAATTTACTGTTATCTTAGGTACCATTATTTGATAACGAGTCTTTATCATCTAATTGACCGCAAGTAACAACTTGACTTCTGTCTTTACGGACTATATTTTAATATTTTGGGCCGCTTAAATGACCATTTTTAAGAATTCGTGTGCATCTAATAGTGTTTAGTCTATGTTTTGGTCAAGTCATCTGATTTAAGTTAATGCTTAATTTAATGCCAGTGCTCCGTGCATCGTTAAGAGCATCTTGGCCGTGATAAATAAATCAATTTCTTTTATTTGAAAGAACTAACAAATCACTTTAAGCTCATATTTAAGATTTTATCTCTTTCCATTGTTCAAGCTAAAATAAAATACTTGATATTCTTCCACATTTTAATTCGGCCAATTATCACTCATTCTTATTAACTAACACCTCTATTGCACTGTGTTTTTTTAAAAAACTAAATAACATTTTTTTAATGTACAGCTTATTTTTACCAATAATTAATATAATAAGTTATAATATTTCACATTCCTTATAATTCATCGTTCACAATACAAACATGTAACTTCATGACTACCGGTTTCGAGATTAATCGTTCCATTTTCAGGTCAAATACACAAAGACTTATTTATCCTTTTGATCGAATGAATATTCCAAAATCGGCTGTCGAAAAGTAGTTTTTTTAAAGTGACATCACTCAAAGTAAACGATAAATGAAAAAGAGAGATTTATTTTAAATATTAAATGTTGAAATGAAACACTGGTTTTAACATTTAATATATTAATAAAAATGGAGGTTAAAAATTAAACAAATAAAACGTCAATCTTGTAATTATAAAATAGAGTAAGTATTATATTTACAACATTTTGAGTGTGTCCAAATACTTGTTCACAAAATCTGGATTATCTCCAATTACAGGAGTTATTTTCATATTATTTTTTGACATCTCATCAAAGATGAAGAAGAATATGGATATCCATATTTTTCTTCATCTTTGATGAGATGTCAAAAAATAATATGAAAATAACTCCTGTAATTGGAGATAATCCAGATTTTGTGAACAAGTATTTGGACACACTCAAAATGTTGTAAATAAATTATCTGGTCAAATTATAAGCTTAATAATAAAAATGAAAATGGTATTTTCTGGCGTTTCTCATGTGTGTGATTATAATCCAGGATTCGGATCTCACATACTAATTTAAGAGTTTCTGCTTAATAAAAAGCTTCTTTACATCTCACCAATAGATGTCTCTAGTGAAGTTCTAGTGATTCAAGAACAAGGTTTCTAAATTGGTTCATATATATAGAACTTCCAAGAATTTGAGTAGTGTGGTTGTCAATAATGGGTAGAATTGGTGAATGTTACACGTGTGTAAAGTGATCACTTAAACCAGCCTATGACGGTCGTAAGCCCCGTAAATGCCCAGACTTCCATATTCTTCTTCATCTTTGATGAGATGTCAAAAAATAATAAGTATTATATTACTACATCACAAAGTTAACACGGCTTTTAATATACAAAAAAAGTATTTTATGACACATGATGACTTGCCTTCATTTGTGTGTTGGGTGGCTGTTTGTATATTTGAATGAGGGACCAAATGTTACCCCAGCCATGGTGAGAGTTATTTTTAGCGAGCGAGTCTGCTTTCGGCATATTTTTAAGCAGATATCATAACCTTTAAGTGCATATTAATTCCGCCCACAATACGTCCGTGTCCGCTTTTTATTAGCATTAAAACAAATTACATTTCGGCATGAAATGTCCAAAGCGCCCGGAAGATCCGTGGGAATGCCGGTTATACAGCATGTTATTATCCGGCAAATTGGTTCACTTTCCGGATGGCACGCAGAGATGTCGCTAGGTGTCCTAATTACTATTAAATTCTGGGTTATTGCGCCCGTCACGCGGCACGGCGACCCAGAAACAGCTGCCATTCGGAATAATAATTTTACGACCTGCAATCACGTTTATTTAGGAAAATAATTGTGGAAATTTACATCCACCCCAATAATTACTAGTATTCCACTTCACCGAACATAACCAACGTAATGTTATTCATATTACGTTTAAATACACGTTTTATAATTAATATATATATGTACATATATTATATGCATATATATATATATATATATATATATATATATATATATATATATATATATATATATATATATAAATAACTAACCATCACGCCGCTTCCCCGCAGGAGTAGGCAGAGAGAATAGAACGCCACACCACTCTGTCCTTGGAAACATTCTTCGCCTCTTCCACGTTAGCTAAAAAATTAATCGGTATCAAATTTTTAAATACATGTTTAATATTGAGGTATTGTTTAATTATTGAATTTCACTCCTATGAAAAAATAGACTCTTTTTTAGATTTTTCAGAAAAATATAGAGCAACATTTTTAATTGTCTCCCAATACTTGTTGACAAATCTGGGTTTCTCCACTTATTTTACATAGGTCAAGAAAAATACGGAAGTCTGGTTAATTATTTCAAAAAGTAGAATAAGCTTTACCGCGGGATAAAGATGGTATAATTTTCTTTTAAAAACGTACGCTTTCTCGTGTCACAAGAACGGCGCTTACGTGTGAAGGGATCGATTACGGTAAAAAAGGACGGTGTTGACAATTATAAGTTCGTACATGTCTTAATTCCATGTCCGTGTTGTAAGGTCACCTATGTTGACCCATATCGCGCGCCAGGTTCCCAATGTCTGCAGTTCGACCTAGCGGGAGGTCAGCAACACGTCCCATGTGGACCTCTTCTATTATCCCAAGGTACCACTCAAGTGACCACTTGTCTGGGAGATTAGTGGACGGAGTATTAACCCTTTGACGCTCGTGATACCCAGTAAGACAAGAACAAGCTCAATGTATATTTAACTCAACAAACATTCATTTTTATAATTACAATATAACTTTGCTTTAAAATCATTATAAATATTTACAATCACTTTATACTAATATCACTATATACTACACAGTCACAGTCAAAAGGGATCCCTGATCCCTTTTGACTATGACTGCCAATCAGGACAAAAAATAAAGCCACTTTAATAAAAGCCCTAACCGTCAAAATAATTTGAATATTGTTAAGTAGATAGTGTTTTAGTATTTACTAATCTTGATAAAGAAGCGGTTACCTTCGATACCGGTAGACATTATAATTAAGTTACAATAAAATATTTATAGTGATTTTAAAACATAGTAATATTTTAATTATAAAATGGAAAATCACAAAGTTTGTGCTTCCAATATAAATTACATTCATTATTCTTACCTCGTACCGCCTTTTAGTAAAAAAAAGGTAAAAAAAAAATATAACTGATAAAAAGATAGAAAAGCAGGATAAAAAGGTTAGAAAGTATTTGTGAAAAATACATTACAATTGCTGAGACCAAGTAAAAATTAATTTTTCTTGTTTTTTTGTAATTGGCGGGAACCGAAACCGCGACACCATTTTCGCAGTCTGCCGTCTACCTAACTGCGCTAGGGCTCCTGTCATTAATGTTCGTTTAATTCTTGATTTTTTAATCAATTGAAAAAATACACATTTTTACTAATTAGTAAAAATCATAAAATATATCATTTCAATTTATTCATTTCAAATTTCATATCATTTTGAATATAAATAGAGTAATTTATGGATATATTTTTAAATTTGTGTTTTCCGTGAAATGAAGATCTTTGCCTGGAATTTAAATTGGGCTTTCTTTTCTTTCGTGCAATTCATTTATAAATTTTTCTTTGTACGTATCACCTTAACTACTCTAAATTGACATGCTATTCTTTTTATTATAACTACTAAAAAAGTTTCATTTATCTAGTGCAAAAACGTAAACCTCTGCCACTTCTCTAAAATATTCTTCACTATCCTATTGCTTTAAAACATCTCGCTGAAAACTTCAGGTGGTTCCCTGAATATTGTCTTTTACTTCATTATCTTGAGAGAAAATACTGTTTATTTCTCGACACATCACACGATCTTTAAGTGATTCTTGTACAGTGCTAGGCTTAGAACCTTACGGTTTACACCGTATTTTAATGAATAATCTCACTGTGTAAAAAAATGCACTATTTCGGATGAATGATCTTCAATCATCGTCTGAAATATAATTTTGTATCCCAAAAATCAACATAGGTTTACAGTTTTCATTCTATGATAAATTTTTACCCTCAATATTTCTTCATGTGAACAAATATCTTAACTAGTTAAGGGTTAAACAAATGTATAAACTTTCTTGGTAATAATATACGAGTATGTATATGTCAGTAATGGAATGCGCAATCTGTTTGTAAATGTTCAAAGGTATTATGTTTGACAGCAATTATAAGCTGTGTTTCAAAACCTGCGAAATTAGTTGGATTAGTCCATCAGGGATGATAATTTCTGATTAGTAAGTGGTCGAATTAACCTGACAGTAAATTAATTCATATTGATATAATGCACATTTTCGTTTTGCTCTCATTATTGTATGAAGGTAGCGTAAATATTTAATAGGGTTGATTTACTAGCGGTTGTGTTGACATTTACCATATTAATAAATATAACAGGTGTTTCTAATGTAAAATAACCATCAAAGGGGATAGAAAATGTGTTTTCATATATTTATTGTTTATATAAACCAAAACTTGTCCCTGTTATTAACGACAAATACATCGTCAATGTTAATATCCAATATTATGAAATAAGCTGAAAAATAGGGTGGCTATTATTGAAAATAAGTATGAAGAGCCCAAGTTCTTTTAATTTAACATTTATTATTGATATCTCACAGAGATGATATAATTTTATGGGAAGGAAAAATGAAAGTCTTTTTTCTCATTTGCGGAACTTATAATTTGTCATCAACTGGCTTCGTCAATTCTAATATCCAATACCACGTAATAAACTGAAAAAAAGATTAGCTTTTATTGCAAAATCAGTTTAAAGCGCCTTGATTCTTTAATTTAGGCATTTATTTATGATATCCAACAGATATTACTATTATTTATTAAATATTATATTACATATTTATTACATATTTTATGGGAAGGAAATACGAAATAATGTTTTCTCAATTACATTAAGTATTTCAATTTGGCATCGTCTGTCTTAAATGCGACAATTCCTCCATGTTTTTGTTATTAAAAGCTTGAAAATATTTTTATCAGTCTTTTATGTATATTTGTGATATTTTATTATTCAACGAACTTCTAAGGTCACATCTTTATCCCCACATGCTATCCCTCTATAAGAGAATGGAGTTAAATGCGGTAAATATCTTATCTTACTTGACATATAAGTGCCATCGGCTTTCAATTTACAAATATAAATTTTACACGCCCTTTTATTTATCTCATTTGTTAAAAAAAATACAAAAAAAATATAGAAAAAAGTTTAATAAATTAGGGAAAATAATTTCGAAATAAAAATATTTTGTAGGCATTACTCAAAATGAAATCCAAAATCCGGGTAAAAGTGGAGGAAGGCGAGGAGTTAGAAGAAAGAAGATGCCATGGCTGTAAAACGGGGATAGCGTGAGAAAATTAAGTATTACGTTGATAATTAACACTTTAAATAAATTAAACCATCCTTCAATCAAAATTTAGACACAAGAGTGGAGATATTTCACGATGGTGATGGATTGATTGATGTTCTCATAAGTAAATTAATTTTATCTGCTAATTAAAAGTGAGCTTTGTAGGCTGATATTATTACGTGAGATACATATTTATGTTACTCTTTACACGTGATGTGTTTATTACATGCAATTACACGACAATAAATCATATAACACCTTAAGTTACTTGTAGCTTCTCATAAAAATTATTTCTCAATATTATATTTCATTAAAATATTCGCAATGACACTAAAATGTATCACAATTCCAAATTTACCATTTTATGACAGCTACATAAACTGTTATGTGATAACTAGAATAGGCATTATCAAACTGTCAAAAAGACAGTTTTACATATTGAAGTATTTAATTTAATGAAAACAGTCAATTTAGTTGGATTTTTCGATTATTTGGTGAATTGTGTGTTTGGGACATATTTTTTAAAATATTATAATTAAAATATTCCATGTAAGACTCATTTCAGAAGACATCTATTCCAATTCATTAATATTTTTTTATTGGTAAAAATAGACAATGTAAAGGCATTTGTGCATTACACGGAATTTTACCGTCCGGCACTTCAGTTATCGTGATAAAACGATGATTAGCTTGGATTGGCTTGTGCTTTTGTCCATTTTTCTTCGGATCGGTGATCTTGTTTGGTGCGTGAACACGTTGCGCGTAAATTCGATCACGCTAAACTGTCGTAGTCGCTTTTATTTTTCAAAACAGGACTGCCGGATGGTAAAATTCCGTGTAGGGCACAAGCTCACTAAGAATGCAAACATATATTTTTTTTATTTGGCATTAAGTTTGTTGGATAATATGTTGATTGAACTATTTAAAAAAGTGTTATATAAGACACTTGTTTGGGTTTTATCATGTAAACGTGACTAGTTTCGAGAACTTCAGAAGTTCTCAACACCTGATGAAAATGCAAATAAACTAAAACAAGTATCATCAGTTTTTTTTAAATAATGTATTATATTTATTTGAACCAATGCATGTTTTAAATATACATATACAATTCATATGTTTACTTAAAACTGCTTTTTTATCTTCAAAATACTCTAGTCGACCCAATATGAATAAAATGGTAGATTATTTTTCAATTAACCCCTACGACTTGAAATGATTGTTTCAATATAAATCAAACAAAGCATTTCAATAATTGATGATTCGATTCAATTTAAATGCGTTTAACAACAGAATCGAGGTACTATTTAAATTATTTCGCTGCATACACGTTTAATGATACACAATCAATTATTCGAATAAATACATTGTACCAATGGAAAAACGTATTTTATTACTGTTCGAATCTCATATAAATACATTCTGCATTTCTTTAAACCTATTCAACGTCATGAATTATAAAAAGTGGGGCTTTGATTGTATGCTTTTTAACAACAAAAGCAAAAAAGATGCATAGAATAGTTGAGAGTAGACCATATTAGAATATGGTGGCTATTGTGGAACTGTAGGTATCGCTAAAAAAATATGATTTATTTATTGATTTGGCGTTTAATTTGTAGAACTCCATTTTGGTTTAAATGACGAATGTCATTCGTTTGAAAATGCCATAACTAGGCGAAACAATTGTTTCAATAATAATTTTTGATGTGTTTTTGTCAATAAAATATTTTTTCACAAAATTTGTGTTTGAATTAAAAATTAATACATAAAACAAAATAAAATATTTGATAACCAATTTGCGTGGAAAACACGCAGATAATTAAAATAAAGAAATACTGTTTTTTTCATTTTTTTTTTTAATTTTTCAAATAAATGATAAATGTTTTATTATTTAATGTATTCATAAAAAAATAAACAATGTTCAAAATATTTTTTGGTTTTTGACATCTCAGCATAGATGAAGAAAAACATGGAAGTCTGGGCATTTACGGAAATAGAATGTTACAGGTGTGTAAATTAATCACTTAAACCAGTCTAATAAATGCCCAGACTTCCATATTCATCTTCATCTGTGTTCAGATGTCAAAAAATTATTTGAGAAAGTCTAGCGTTTCATTATCTATATTGAGATGTCAAAAATAAACAAAAAAAAAATTTAAAAATAACTCCTTAGTGAAGATAATCCAGATTTGTGAACAAGTATTTGGACATGCTCAAAATGTTGTTGGCAATTTTCATTTTTTATTTCTGATTATAATACAGACCCATATATCCAAGAATTGAAAAACGTTAACTGTAAAAAATGTAATTGAAACTTTGTAAACAAATCCTTCTTTAATGTTTTATCATGTTTTTGAATTTCTAATTCCTGAGAACATTTATTGTGAATTTAAAGATGAAATACTTGAGGAATTACACAATGTAAGTGTAAGCTTATTTATCTCTTTTTTAATTTTATACCACAAAGTAAAATTATATTTTTGACTTAATAATTTAAATATAACTGAGCAGTAAAATTAAATAAACTGCATACTAAAATATTTTTTTGTTGTTAAAAGAATATAAAATACAATTTATGTTTTAGAGGTTACACTAAAATTTGATACGGATAAAAGTATTCGAAACATTTTTGTCGTTTTTGCGCATTTTCTCGTATTGCATCAATAAGGCCAAAATGTATTTTATTATTCTTATTCTTATTATTAAGAACAAGAAGAAGAAGAAGTAGACTAAAAATATATAAAAATATAAAATATGTTTTATCAGCAATAAAATTTTTAATTTATCTCCATACTACTAATTTTGTTACCTCTCAGAGCCAGTGTTGTTTTCAAACAATACTATACTTTCAGACGACAAAACATATTATATATATCCTTTTTTAAATATTTTATGATTAAAATATGAAAGTGTGCACATTTATCTATACATACGTATAAAAAAATTAAATAAAATAATTATTAATACATTGTTATTTTGTAGAATCAGCCACCTCAAATGACGAAATTTCGAAAATGCCAAACAAGGCTTTTTGTAAACGGTATAAAGTAAGTTGCAGTAGGTCCAACTTAGTAAAAAAAATAAACGTTGGCAGAATAGATTCACTAAATCAGTTTTAAAAAAAAACTGTATCTAAATATTGTTGGTACTTACTTTGCAAATAATTTTCAAAATTTGTGTTCTTCCTGTTGTTTTAAAACAACACCGCATGAGAAAGGGTTAATTGTTAAATAAAGTAATTGTGTTTAGAGTATGTCCAAATCAATGTTAGTACATAAAACCTGTATTCATTATCCTCTGAGGAATTATTATCAAGATATTTTATATGACTACATGTTATAAAAAAATCCAGTATTTCTGTACATTTTCGTATTTCTCCTGGGTCTGTTTAGCTACAATACTATTTTCTTTTAGACTACAAGAATATGTACTTGATTATTGTTTTTTTGATTGTTGTGCGTTTCGACCCACAATCCTGAAATTGAAATTGATTGGTTTGTATATTCCTGATAGTAATCTAAGACTGCTTTGGCATATATTGTTTCGCAATCCAATATACAGGACAATATATCAATAATATTGCTTTGTACTTGTTTCATTCTTCTGAGAAGGATGTTCGATAAAACATTTTTCTAGTATTTTAACGACAGTCATATCTTTGCTTTTTTTAAACATTTCAACACATGTGATTAAACTTAATTTTTTAAAATTTAATACTTAGTTTTTATTCGGAACATTTAAAACGCCTTTTTTACGAATTTATTTTTTGTTTTAAAAAAGTTTTTATAACTTTTATGTTGTACCATTTTTTTCTAATCTTCGCCTTTTCAGGGATGCGTAGATAATTATTGCACGTATTTGTTTGTGTTAATTGTTTATTTATGGTTAATAAACGTAAATATATATCTTTATGAAATTAATAAACTTTGTTTTCACCACTTTTTTTTATTCATATAATTCAATCTACCGGTTTCAACAATACATTGTCATCATCAGGGTTTATTTTAAAAATATTAGAATGCTTTCACAAAAAAAACTTCCAAGTGAACTTCCAATAAAAATAGTGTTGAGAACAAAGTCTATTAATCTTACTAAGATATTATAAAATGTACCACAAAGTAACTGCGGAAAACATTCAAGAATTTTTTTTTAATATATATCCCTAAAAATTGTTTTTATTTTAAATAAAAAAAAAAAACTAATCACAAGATACTGTGGCAGGTAAACAAGCATATTGATGTTAAAATTTGTTATGCATTTAAAAAAAAAAGTATTTTGCATTTTCAAAACGTGGTTAAAACGATGCATGTAAGATAAATGCATGCATTTATGAAAGTGTTTGTTTAGTCAGCAGATGACAGATCATCAGTCCTGTAAATTACCTGTTAAAAAAAATCTCTTCGACTAAATCACTTCTAACTCACTAACTTGGTCTAAAATTTATCTTGAAAAGAAAATTCGTTGAACTATTCACGTATTCCACTTAAATGGAACTATCATAGTAATAAGCAATTCAACTAACCTGTCAGTCAAACGTAGCTGTAACGGTTAATTAGTGTAATCATATCATTATCATCTAGTGCACATGTATTTATGTACAGGAAACAACATTTAACAATATTGTAATTAATATGAATATTCATGTGTTTTTGCATATTCACGTCTGCGTTAAATAACTATGTTGACTCTTGTTGCTACTTACTTTTTTAATTTACAGCTGAGACAGTTAAATGTTTCATTATTGTAATTAAATTACAGTTTTTTTCCAAGGTTCGTACCGATCTTTTTGGGAAATTTTTCTGATCGTTATCCGCATTGGAGTGAAAATAAATAGTACTGCAACGGATTGACACTGTGTTATCTCTTTTATTAATTATATAATGGCAAGATGACTGATCACGTACTCTTTATTTTTTAATAAAAAATCGGTTTTATGAATTTTTAGAGATTTGTACATTCTAACGTTATTAAATTATTTAAGGGTTTATTTGCTGTTTTTGTTATACTATAAATATTAGCTAAAACCACATTTATATGAGTGGAGAATTAAAAAATTCTCACCATAGGAGAATAAAATGTGCACAAAACATTAGAAATATAAGTAATGGGGTGTTCAAAGCAGAAATGAGAATGTTTTTATAAAATGATTACTGAAGCCAGCCAAAGAGAGAGATTAGTAATAAACAAGTCCTGTAATTTTCATATTTTTCATCTTTTTCGTAACTTTTTTTTTCTCTACGTATTTTAAGTGTCAGTGCCTTTTTTAACTTTAATTATATTTTATGATTTAAACACTGTTCGTAGTATTGAAAACTTGTGGTTTAATGATATAATACTCTTTATAAAAATATTATTTATGGTTTAATCAAAGTTTAAAACATTAAATTAAACTCCTTAAATTATGAAATTCGCGAAGGTATTATTTACTGCCAGTTTAAAATATAAGTGCAAAAACCAAAAACTATTGAAACCAAATCCTTAGCACTAATTGTTTAAATCTTAATTTTATTAAAATATAACTTTGCCATTTTAGATTTAATTTGAAAATAAAGTATAGTATTTACACTGTAGTATTTAGATGTATAATTTTAATTTTACTACAATAAAAATGTAACTTTATTTTAAAATCACTATAAATAGTTTTATTATTACATTATTAAAATGTCAACCGGTTTCAAAGCTAACCGCTTCTTTATCAAGAGTGATTAATTCTTATGTTAATTAAGACTAAGAATTTATCAATCTTGATAAAGAAGCCATTAGTTTCGAATCCGGTTAACATTATAATTAAGTTATAATCAAATATTTATAGTGATTTTAAAACAAACTTACATTTTAATTAAAACACTTTAAAAATAGTTAAAATTTACCAACATATAGCTAAATTAATTAATCTTTAACGTTTGTGTACTAAATTTCCTTTTCAGTTTTAATGTTTACAGTCTTCAGCACTAATGCTGTTTCGTGAGAAGTTTTATTTTTGTTTTTATTTTTATGTTTGTACACTTGAAATTTAAGACTTCAAATATAGCGCCATGAAATTCAGGTTGGTATCAAATGGCTCCATAAAACGGTTTAACTTGAAGTTTATTCATAGAATTTCTTTGCGTTTGCTACCATAAACATTTGGTTTCGGTGGTACTAAATTCGAGCTATTTTATTTGAAAAAGTATCTTGATTCCAAAAAATATCCAAAAATACCGAAAATGTTCATTCTTCTTACTTTTAAAAAAATAATACAAATATTATATGAGGAATGATGACAATGTGAAAAAAAAACGTCAAATTGGCTAAAAATTTGATTTAATGTTGAGGTACTGATAATATATCGGAAATTATTAAATTGATTCAATTCCTAACATATATCTATTTTATATATGCCTTTACTGGTATCTGAAGGGCGATTGACGTTTAAACTAACACTGCGCCAATCCAATAGAATAAACTTTGCCCCATCAGATATGTATGATGAGTGAACAACGAAGAATGCTGTACCATTTCACTTGAAGTTCCATCTAAGTTCATTGAAAAAGGGAAGACAACGTATTGAAAAAAAGGCGAAATCCAAGGATAATACAATTTCTAATAAATAAAAAACAAATAAATTAAAAATAACGATGCTGAAATAATAACTATAACTCATTTGAAAAGTATTTTTAAAATAAGTAAATGATTCCTTAATATCAAGTATATTTGAGCCTTAAGAGGTTTGTTAACTTTCAGTACAAGGTTTGATCATCCCTCACGAGTCGCGTTTCCTCCTAGATGACTTCAAGGGATTTATATCACCGTTAACATACAGGTAGGACCCATAGGTGTACATAGCCCCCGATATAATAAAGTATTGTATACGTATAATAATAGCCTGAAGAGACATGCCACCCTACATTCCACGTGGAAGGATAATATGCCAAGGTACACTGATTTATAACCCCTAAATTTACAAAAATTTGATTATTTTATACTCAATTCTTGTGTGGAATGAAGGGAATTCCAGATTTTTTTTCACCCATGAAAAAATGGATTTACTTGGTATTTTATTTACATTTTCATGCCATGTAAAAATCAATTAATTTGAATGATAACCAAGACTATGATAAGTTAATTTTGCACATTATCACATTTTATGGGAATTAAATGAATTAAATCTTAGTATTCTTCAAATACACGGAGGACAGAATTTGAAACGATGCGTTTTAAGGAAACTGACCGGAGCATTTCGTCGTAATATAACGTCGCGCGTAACATCACTCGCGGCAACCATCAGCGAGCATCCGAAACTATGGATGGAGCACTCGGCTCGCTGTACTGACTGCCTGAATGCTCGTATCGTAACGTGTTACGTTACGATGAAATGCTCCAGTCAGTCTCCACCAGTATAAAACAGTAATGTGTATCATATATCCTTGATAGCTTGTGAGAATAGTTTCACGCCAATTAGAGCGGCTGTAGAAAAAAGTGCCAAAATGATTCCCAACCTTCAACGAGTGCCACAGTGATAAAAATTAGAAATAAATTGATTCTCAAAATGTAACAGCAATTTTTTGACATCTCAACAAAGATAAAGAAGAATGTGGAAGTTTGGAATTAACGAGGCTTACGACCGTCATAGGTGATCACTTTACACACGTGTAACGTTCACCAATTCTACCCATAATTAATAGATTTATATTATCCACTGACACTTCGTGATGGAATTGCATTTTTAATTTATTATTAGATTAAAACCAATATTTTTAGCTTTCCCACTTTTTTATTTGACCAGCGACCGGGTTTCGTCGTTACTGACATCATCAGACTGGTGAGAGGCTATACAAATTGTTATGTTATATATAAAAGAAGGCAGGAGTTGATAACCATGATTTGATATTTCTTCATTTCCATAGTGACCCACGTTTTGCAGGCCACTATGATGGCTCTCCTCGCTGCTGCAGAGTCCGCCTTCGTCCGGATGCTGACGTATCTCGGCACCAGGTTCCGCTTCTTACACTCCTTGTTGAACCACAAATGTTGGGTTGCCATTTGCCGTTTACAACATAACTTTATGTAAAGCTTTGTCAGTTGCACTACGCTAGCACTTTTTAATAGAAACAATTTGTATAGCCTCTCACCAGTCTGATGATGTCGGTAACGACGAAACCCGGTCGCTGGTCAAATAAAAAAGTGGAAAAGCTAAAAATATTGGTTTTAATCTAATAATAAACTACCCATAATTGATAACCATAATATACAAATTCTTTTTCTATATATATGGTTCCATTTTGAAACACAGTGCTTGCAATTTCACAAGAGATATCTATTGATGAGTAGTAAGAAAACCCTTATAATTAAAGATTATCTAGATTTGTGAACAAGTATTTGAAAACACAGAAAATGATGTATCATAAATATTTGTGTTTCAAAATATCATTGCGGGATAATTTCTGAGTCGTCCTAAAATAATTCGGCCTTTAAAAATAGCCCGAGGAATAATATTGACTATTCCAGTACCTGAGACAGAGGGAGATCAGCATCACACTCAATATTATCATAATAAACATTTAATTTAAATAAGCCCCTCAGAATATCCGACGAAATTGTTTCGGGACTCTGAAATATAATTAGAATTTTGTCATTAGCTATCCCAAAGTTCTGAAGGAATTCTTCTTCACTTAAATAATAGTCACGAAAATTATTTTAAGCAATGAAATTCATAGAAATAATATAAATTATTATTCGTGCATGAATATTTAATCAATTTTATAATTTTGCTTACTTTTTCAATTGACTTAAGTATTAAGTAAAAATAAGGGTGTTAGTTTGAAAAGCTCCCAGAATAGTTAACATAAAAAATCACTTTAAGAGGTTTTAGAAAAATTAAAAAAATGTAGAAAATATCATTGTATTTTTACTTAACATGTAATATGCCCGCCTCCGTAGTGTAATGGCCAGCACGCTCGGCTACCGTTCTGGAGGTCCCAAGTGCGATTCCTAGGGGGGTGTCAAATAAATTAATGTTTTTTTTACTCTCACATTTATTTAATATTACCCCGTTCTGGTAGGTACCTAAAGCGGAGGGCTGATCTCGTTTCCTTCATGTGTTAACAATTAAGATAACACTTCGTTTATATAATGCAGTGCTCAGTGCACCATTGGGGTGCGGATAAGGCTTGAAGAATGTTACTACTAGTAAAATGCATAATATCATTTACTTGTGCATATGCTTACATTTATTAATTCATTTCTACTTATTTAAACATATGTATATAAACATTTTGATATATAAATATTTTTATGAATTTTATACGAAATTGGTTTTGGCATAATTTTATTTATTTATTTAAACTTCGTGTACAGAAAAGAAATGTATACATTGGAGGGCTTATTGCTAAAAAGCAATATCTTCTAAACAACCAAACATTTAATTACATATTTGAACATTTATATTCATGTGCCTACCCTCAAAATACAAGAAAAAACACATATTTTCACACAAATGCATGATGTATATTTGCAATAATGTAAGAGGTCATCTGTATTCCATTATATAAGTCAACACCTCTCAAATCTAGAGCGTGGACGTGATTATACTTCCTTTATTAATTAACGATGAAGTTAACACAGCATTGTTTCGATAGCATGCCCTATTTACCGGGTTTCATTGTTACCAACATCAACAAACAGGCAGGAGTGTCATTGAATAAATTTAAGCAATACATTAAAATAATAATCATGAGTTTAAAGCAAGATTCAATGTCAATTTTATTTAAAAAAAATAATTTCTCAACTGAATTTAAATCATGTATAAATGCATCTATAACAGCTGGTATACAGGTCCCTGTACCGCTCTTTACTTGTCTAAGGGGATCCGGTTTTCTCTGAAATATAAAATTTAATATATAAAAATGTCGTACAGTTCTTAGATTACAAAGAAAAATTAAAATGAACGCAATATCAAACTACGTAGCGCCTGGTGTAAATGTAATAGTAAACATAGTAATTTTCACGACTGTTGTGTGAATTTTGAGTAAACATTATACATTTTTTACAAAAAATAAGCGGTTAGTAAAAAAATAAAATGGTAATTCTGCCCTCAGAAAAAAGGCTCAATTTCACAGACACAGTATAAAGCAGCGTAGCGCGGTAGAGGACTATAAAAAACCTACATTACGGGCTTACCTATATTTTTACAAACTAAATTTTTGCTACACGGTGATCCTTAAAATGAAAAAACATTGAAATATGAAGAAACACATAAGTACCTGATATTATTGTATTACAAACTCACAAAAATCCAACACTAAAAAATATGCGTATTTTTAGAATACTAGTTTTTTCAATCATTTTTTGCACGGTGTATACCCTTATTATAAGAAAATAAAATAAAATATTTGTACCTTCATTATACACACAAATATTTCGATTTCATACTATTTCTGTGAGCCTAAGCGGCTCATTATTAGAAATAGGTATCAAATTGTGGTAGAGTGGGTTCGAACCGAGAAACTCTGACTTGAGTCCGCGACACTAACCATGGGACCGCAACCCGACACATATAGTATTTAAAATGTTTATTTAGGTATTTTTTTCAGAAAAGTACGATACTTATATGTATGTTAAAACGTAAAATACGTTACACATTTTTTTACAAACTAGCTTTGCCTTTGATATGGATTGCATATAGTTGATTGTCAACTGATTATTTTAAAAATATTTTGGGGTATATGAAGCTTTTAAGATTTTTAAAAGTGGATACAACAAACAATAATTTAATAATATACAAAAAAAAAACATTCAGAGTAAAATAAATTATTATTATACATTCCATTACCCGATTATGTCGACTTGAAACAATCATTGTATGGTTTATTAACCTCAATAAGTGTTAATAAAACGATAAGATAATAAATAACTCACACAATGGAAAGATATTCATAAAAAAAATTATCATAAAAATTTACAACATTTTGAGTGTGTCCAAATACTTGGATCACAAATCTGGATTATCTCTAATCATAGGAGTTATATTTCATATTATTTAAAAGTAATAATTAAGCAAGAATTTGCGTAGTGTGGTTGTCAATAATGGCTAGAATTGGTGAATATTACACTGTGTAAAGTGATCACTTTAACCAGCCCATGACGGTCGTCAGCCCCGTAAATGTCGACACTTCAATATTCTTTTTCATCTTCGATGAGATGTCAAAAATTAGTATCACAAAGATTAACAGTTCAATGAAAGTTTTAAAGGTTCCGAAGTAAGAGTTATATTTTTTGTTTTTCATCAATAAGTACCCTGAGTGTCGTGTCACCTTGTAGGAGAATACACCCGCTTGCACGCGAGTTAGGCATAATACAACCCTTAGCACGTTTCTCTGAAGGGTTGAGAATAACAATGATTCAAGTTAACAAAATGTTTACCTTTTTATAAAAAACAAATTTAGGCAGCAAAAATAACAAAAAGGCCAATTATAATGTTATGCTATTCCAGTTTTATTTATTTTCTTTTTTCATAATGTAAAAACGAGGATAATGACTTCGTTTTATGAGATTTCTCGTTTCATGAAACATCGTTTAAAAATCGAAAACTTTTTTTTCAGGCAGTGGGTGAATTAGTACGGTCAACAACGAAATCTCGGTTACCGTAAAGAGAACCACTTGTAAATCGTTATTTATTTTGTATTCTATCCTCCAAACAATGCTGGATTAAAAACGATGTTTAATTAAATGTTCATTGTTGTCTTAGTTTAGTTATTTTTTACGTTATTTATTTTAATTATTACAATTACACTGAATTGGTTTCACCACACCGTCGTCTGAGAGATCACATTTTGACTGCATTCAGTCTATTTACATCTTTCTTTAGCTAAGTCAATGCTCCAATACTCTCGAGACCGATTGACGACGTTTTAATCCATTTATTTTTTGTATATCATTATCATCGTCATCCTATTATTATTATTATTACTATCCATGTCTTTATAAGCGCACTTGAGGTAGTATTTTATGAAAATGGCGATACACAAATTATCCAAATTATTGTTATTACACCAAACACAGATTTCTTGAGTCTACTAAGTTGTATTTTATTTAAAAAAACACATAAAAATTAATATTGTGACAGGCGAAACAATTGTCACAATATAAATTTTTATGTGTTTTTAACAATAAAATACAACAAAGATGACTCGAGAAATCTGTGTTTGATTTAATAATAAATACATAAATTCCATATACTTCTTCATCTTTGTTAACATGTCAAAAATAGTTTTATTTTTTTACTTTGCCATATTTGGTTTTGAGCCCAGAAAGACAAGATGACACGTCACGCAGTGATGCCGCACATCTAAGATATAAGAATACGCATGTACAGAAGGTATAAAACATAAAGGCTTATGGGAAGTACTTTCCCCATCTTTCCCTGGGCCCAGATTCAGGAGAACAGTGGCGCGCGCACAGCCGACCTTTCATTTTTCCTTTCCTTCGGAGGCCTATGTGGGTATATATCTACGTAATTTACGAGTACTTTCACCGACAATTATTTACACAGCCCTTTATTGTTATACCATTTAAACACGTAATCCAGGGGTAAAATGTTAAGAATATCACGTTTAAGATCGGTGTTCGATTTTCGGAAAAAATACAATAGGAATAATTTAAAAAGCTTTTTTTCCACCTCCATAGTGTAGTGGTCAGAACTTTCACATACCACTCTGGAAGCTCGGGTTCGATTTCCAGAGTAAGAGGGGTTAAAATATTTAATTTTTTACTTCTTATATGTATTTACATAATATTTTCCTGGATAATCGACAGTTCCACTTTTATCGAAAAACCATCTTTACAGTCAAGGAAATTTTGACATTAATATTTTAATGGTTCTTCATGGCACATTTATATATACACTTTAGAAAAAAATAAATCAAATCTATCGAGAAAAAAAGCAACATAAATTATCATCATAAATTTATCTTCGTTTTACAAATTCAATAACAAAATGAATTAAGTTTTATTAATTTTACAAATATTTTTTTACTTTAAAGTATAAAGAATTATTAGATTTAAGTTATGTACCGACATTGTTTGGCGGAACTGTGTTTTATAAAACATAATAAAATAACAATTTTATATGTCAGTAACGACACTAGTCAAATAAAATATATACGTAAAGAACTTCATAGCTGTTATTTTCATTATATAAAGTATTTTTTTAAATAAAAATAACCCGTGCATCAAAAAGAAAATCGTGTCTTTTACTACATATTTTAAATATCATAACACTAAGTTAAACTATATAAATATTTGGTTAAACTTAGTGTTTATTTAAAGTACTGTTAATAATTTGCAGATCAAAATAGAAATAAATAAATTAAAATAACATTTCTGAGGTACGTATGGGCGATGAAAACGATAAAATTCTCTTTGGGAAAAAGTAGTTTTTTTTTTAAAAAGCTCTCAACACATCATTTTATTTTCCACTTGTCGTGATGTCACTAATGACAAATCACAAACTATGAACTGGTCCATAATGTCACAGAGTTTTAAATTCAGAATATCGCAATTAACCGTGAACGAAATTTAACAGTGAGCGATAGATACGTGACACATCAAATACAATGCATCGCAATCTGTCGGATACAATGATACTGTTATAATTATTACTGAAATCAGTCGAGTGTGTACGTCGTTCAATATACAGTACAGTGCATAATGCACTAGTCAACAATACTAACTAATGACATGTATAAATCACGATTAAACTATTGAGCAAAGTTACATACTAAGAATTATTGCATTTATCGGTGGTATTGATTTGGTACACACTCTAGGCCATTTTAATGACCCCAAAACATCTTGAAATAGTACTAAAATTGTAAATATGGCTAATATTATTCTGCTCTACATTCCAACACACAATTTTTTTTTTCTCTTTTTGTTATAAGGTTAATTGATTAGTTTACGGACTTATGTTACACTACGGTGTAATTTGTGTAATTTTACACTACGGTGTAAAAGTATCCTTATCATTCATCGTTTACATTGTGTAATACCACTTTTATAAACATTTATTAGGGACTACCGATTTCGGAATAATCATTCCGTGAACAAGTCATTAAAATAAAATTATCACGCTTTGAAATTTCAAACGAATCACAAAAGAAATATTTTTAAAAGTGGACTCGAAGTTAAATTTAGTTGGTTAATTATTATTGATAAGTCTTCATTGATTACTTCATTTATTTCAAATTTTCATAGATTGATAAATTAAAACCATTTTTATTTACATGTTAAAATTGTAAACCCATTGATTTATTAAAATTATGGTCTTCAGATATAAGGTGATTAGCAAATTCATAAAAAAAATCTATTATTTTTAAGGCACCTTAGATGTTCTTTAATTTTGATACTTACGCGATGTTTTTCCTATGTATTACAAAAGGCTGGACAATTGAAACAATTTAATTCATGAACACCAGAATGATAATATTAATCTTCTGTATCTTTACAATTAAACAAAAGTTTACCTATATTTTTGTTTGTATAAAAATTTCTAAGCGTTAGTTTAGTTAAAATTTAGTTTAGTTAAGTACAAAAATAATACACACTTCTATTACCAAATAATGATTGGCTAAATCCATTCCTAGATAAAACCTTACTTTCATGTACATAAACATACAAACATTGTTTATTTTGTAAATATAAAAAAAGAATTATTATTAAAACCAGCTTTTGAGAGGTTTTAAGCCCTATGAATACCCAGACTTCCGCATTCTACTTTATTTATGTTGTAATGTTATTACAACTTATTTCATCCCTTTTCCAAAACCTGGCCATGGCCTACTCAGTAACAGCCATTGAAAATCTGTTCAAGGGTGTAATATCCTTGATAATTCTAAGCACTTTATACATGGTTACGCTTAAAGGCTTGTTAATTTATAAATAAATTGTCCAGCCAGTGTATAAATCGTATGCTAGTCCCTCACAAACAAGTAGGTTTACACAATACTGCTCATTACAATACTCAATTAAGCTTCATTAACCATGCATTCCTTGCTTTACATATATTCATGAAAATCGATTTATCAGAACCAATCAGCGTTGGAAAAAGTGGAATAATACTCTTTGTTATAAATTTCATAAAATTATTCCTACTATGATAAAAAACGAAATCAGTTATGGTTTTCAATCAATCAAAACCATCAATTATAAGACGTAGCCTCGTATCGAAAATCTCGTAAATTTATTCAGCAGACATGGAGGTAAGCCTCCCTATGCTGACAGAAATAATGTACCATGTACGTATATTACAATATAATTTAGTGACGGTTCCTAATATTATGGTGACTGTATTGTTTCTTAATACACTTTTCTTACTTTACTCTAGATTTTCTATGTATATAAATCTGGTGTCAATTGTCTCGATATGAATTATTGTACAGCTAGTATCTGTAAAATTTACAACACGCCTTAGTGTGTGTGTGTGTGTGTGTGTGTGTGCGTACGCAAATATATGTGTGTTGGAGTTTTCTCGACTAATTATAACAATTGTTAATTTATGTAAAAAATCAAATACGATTGGAGTATATTTCATACAATATTATACAAATGTCGACAATTTTCTAGTCGTGCTTTAAATTATTTGAGAATTAAGTAATGATTGAGCTTATTGTTAGAACGAGCTTTGGTTAGAACGAGTGTATAAAGTATTATTATCGAGCTTTTGGTTAGAACGAGTGTATAAAGAATTATTATTAAACTTTTGTAGCACAATTTACTTTCTAGCTTTCTAAAGCGGTGTCAATTTGATATTTTACTTTATGAAGGCAAGGTGGTCAGTCCTGCGAAAGTCAATTTGGAAAGATATTACGCCAGTAAATTAGCTAAAGGACATACTGTTTTATGAAAATGGAAATAGTGAACGAATATTATCTTGTTATTAGCTCATCCAGAGTTTAACATTTCTTACTCATAAAAATCACTTTAGTCATTTACGCAAAAAAGTATTTAGATGATAAACCAAAAACCTTTTTTATATACAAACCTATGTTTAAACATTGTCCGTTTTATATTGCTTAGTAAATTTGTTTTGATACAAGTAGATGTGACCTGATCATGCACTGACTCAATTGTTCTAAACAAATTGATTGTGTCTAGTCAATAACAACTAAGACATTCTTAAACCCTATTGTGACTAGAATGCATTGAAAACTATCATTTAACTATGGGCATTTATTCACTGGCATTTTGTGTATTCAAATTTTACAATGTAATGATACGAAGAATAAGTTGCCCTATCTTCACTTCTTGTATTCTGTCTTCATCAAGTTAAAATCAACATTATTTTAGTAAAACAAAGTTGCACGGCTTATTTTAGTATAAACCTATGAAAACGTTCTCCAATTTATCATTTTAAATGAAATTTATGAACATTTTTATTGCATTTATTTTTTCAAGAAATGTCGCTTGAAATAAGTCAATTCTTTTGTTTATTAATGGAAAAAATTAACTTTTAATTTTATTTGACATTGAAAATTAAAAAAAAAGAAAAATCATTTCACTTTCCTAAACTATCAATTACACGTCATATTTATAATAAAAATGAAAAAAATAAGAATAATGGCAGAACATCAGATCTAGTGAAATAACAAGGTAACGTTTTTTGTCTGTTTTTCATTATTGAATAATCTTATCGAAGTACCCTTTCCGGACCAATATAATTCTAGTTTGACTCTGTCATTTTTGTCTATTCTAAAATAGTTGCCCATCGAATCGAAATAATTGCCGACGTCAATTGACGAAGACAGCAATGAGATTTAATTAAATGTTATAATTAAAATCTATTCTTAGTTGTAAAGATACATACCCGAGACCGAATGACCTTTTTATAGGATATTTATTTGTTTGAGAAGCATTAGGCATTCCAAAAATTGATTCATTGTTTTGATCGCATAAAAGCTCAGTATTCATCTCAAAATTTATATATTTACCCCTATTCACAAAACCAGTTAAAGTTTGTCCTTCAAACAGAAAAACTATGTGATGTAAAATACAGTAACCTGTAAGATTTATTATTTTGCATTGGTGGAGTTTAGGACTTTGTTTTAAAATAAAGCTGTTTGTATTTTTTAAACGACTGATACCGATTCACTTGATTTAACGAGATTTCCTTTAATTTATAGTCTTCATTCCAATGCAATTTTAAATAAATTTTATCTGTTTTTTTTGCTTTTCTATTAGTTAATTTGGGATTACGTATTACATATGTGCAAGTCTTTATATTATTTTGGCTTAACATTGAAGATTGTTGTGTGCTTTATCTCATAAAACATTGTTTCTTTAACAATTTTACACTCATTCCTTTTAAATTTATTTTACTTTTCTAATAAACGGATGATTCAAATAAAAATTACTAAAAAATTATCGAAATTCTGCCTTTAAATAATGGCTTTTTATAAAAAAATATATTCAAAATATGAGACACCTTATCTTATTCTAATTTTAACCGCACCGTTGTCGTCAGTTTGTAGAAATTAAAAACAGAATAGTCTTTTTAGGGTCGAGTGATAGAGTGATTATTATTAATTTTATTTGTCCCCGTACTCCGCTCAGCTGCTCATTGGAAGAAGTAGGACTCTAGTTGTTGAGCAATTACTGGCTAACCATTGTAGCAATACTGTTTCTTCACTTATAGACTTTAGGAACACAAATATACGTTATATTAGACTTACTACTAGCTCTTGCGGTGTCCTTATTACTTTGCAGATACCCCCTTAAGATACCCAAATTACTACTCGAATAAGTATGTGTTAATCGTAGATCATAAATGCTGAATTTCAATAATTTTTGATGATTTTTATTTCAAGTTTTTATTGATATTACATTCAATAATGAAAACTTTTTGAACATAGATGTTGTTTAAAAAATGTACTGAAAATGTGAAATTTACGGTTGGTATCATATTATTCTGGGTAAAATGATAGTGTATTTGTACTTGAAATTCAGTCCTAAACTCCAAATTTAGGAGTTGAGATATGTGTGACGGGAGACAGATGATGTGAGTGAAGAATCTTAGGATGAAGGACTTGACTGATATATGGGAAAGGAATTGAACAACTTTAAGCTCTCCTAGTTGTTAATACGAATTCGTAAAAACATGTGAATGTTGTGTAATAGAAGTATGTACTATAATATGTAATATTTCATTTTTCTCATGTCAGTTGAAAGATTTTCGTTAAGTTTTCGGTTGATTTTGCCCTATTTTTGCTTAACGTCCTCCACAAATCAGCCTCCTTCTTCCACTTTTGCGGATAAACCATAATTCAGAGTCGTAATACCCTTCCACGCCATTACTACCCCCAAATTACTGAGGGATGGTCTATCTTTCCATTGTTTTATGATCCGAGCTCTCTCAAAAACTAGCTGGTTAATCTTCAAAGGTAAATCTTGAAGGCGTTTTTCTTAACGTTATTTGAAAATATCGCCACTTTCGATGAATAAACAGTTTTTTGGATGATTAAATTTTCGATCTTCTTGTTAATATGGTAACTTTAATATTTTTTGTGATAAAATCATAAAGACAGGTACTGTAAAAAGAAACTGACAAATCTTTATAGCGAAGTAATTTCCGTTATTTACTGTATTTACCGAAACCAAGATAATCGACAATGCAGTTAGTTTTTATATGACATTTTTTTGGTACACAATACCTTTTTTCACAGAAACTTGTTTATTTTAAATAAAAACTCAAATATGGTTAAATTCTTAGTTTATTTTAATTTCTTTTTGTTTATTATTTATATTGTTGAAATAATAAAAAAAATGTGTCTCGCAAATATTTTTATTTTGATATTTTTATAAATATTTCTTAAAATTTTAAGAACCTTAAAAAATTAAATTACAAGAATAAATAATATCAAAAAAGCTTTTATAATATTTCAATTCTAAGAACTTTTTCATAAAAATTTTAGTACTATAAATAACTAGTAAATAATAGTACTATGACAAATATTGGGAGATACCCAAAATGTTGTAGATAAATTAACTATTGAAATGCTTAAATCATTTCAATACATTTTTTTTCAGAAATGTTTTTCACAATTTTGTGTTTTGATATCCTCCGTTTATTTTTTTACATTTGATTTTCCGACATCAAAGAAAAAATTCCAAACTTTTACTTTACATTACGGTATATATTCTCACAAATAATCTTTTCCTTATTAATTTTCTCTTTTATATTATTTTCATTCAATTAAGAATATCTTTTCGTTCTTTTGAAGTTATGTATTAGGGGAGATTAATCGCATTACGAATGGTTCGTATAATGAACCGGTTGTATAACGAGTCGATCGCATCTCGGATCAACGGTTATACTTTTCTAATCCATTACGATTGAGACAAAAGATAAATTGCAGAGATTAAAGAAAAGAAAATAAGTAATGCGATAGAATGAACATCTTTTGAAGAATGAGGGAAGAAAATGATTTAGAGAAGATGATTCAATGAGTGATAATGAAATAAAGCGAAAAGGGGAGAGAATTTCGGGATTACAAAGAATATGTCACGATAGTATTTCTTTTCGTTTCATAAAAAGCTATTTCTTTTAAAATGAAAAATTATATATTTATTTATATATATTTATATATATATATATATATATATTTATATTTTTTATTTTTTATTTTTTTATTTTTTTTTTAACTCTTTATTCCAGCTTGACTAAGTGGTGGGTGCAATACTTAGTCAACACTTATATTTATACACATATATATATATATATATATATATATATATATATATATATATATATATATATATATATATATATATATATATATATAATATATATATATGTATATATAAATTTAGTGCATAACGGATGTCCGTTAATGGGCACAATGGTGAAGATTACACTAGTGTATTACTTAAAGTGATCACTTAAGCCAGCCAAATGCCATGTCGTAGGCGCTAAAATGTTTAGACCTTCTTCCATCTTCTTTTTTTTTATATAAACGATAGATGCTTCATCTCGTGTTTAGTTAGTTAATATCAAATAACGAACTACACAACCGTCACGCTACTTTAACGCAAGATTAAGCTGAGGGAAAAGAACGCCACACCAATATGCCTTTTCGTACATTCTTCGCTTTTTCCACATTCATGCATCTCGTCATAAATATCCGCCGATTATTCCTGACCTGACCACATTCAAGTGTTTGAAATACTTAATCATGCCAAATTTTCCTCAGCCTTTCTCTGCTTCTATTTACAACTACATTTGCCAATTACAGTTAAAATGTTTTCTTTACGTTTCAGGTTTAAGAATAATGCAGTCGTTGAAAGTCTACACAAGAATAAAAGTAGTTTATTAAATTCCGTAAGGTGTGTTCTGAACAATCAAAAGTGTTTAAAACTCAAGTGATTTAGTGTTTCGAATGAATTTCGCGTTATTTGTGTTTTGTAATTATTATTGATCACTCAGACATGTTGAAGTGAGTGGAGTGTGATGTGTTAGCGTGCTGTAGAGTATAAATAAATACATAATATTTGCGAAGACACGATTCTAAGTTCGTCTCAGGGCCAGAACGACACTTGGACATCTTCCAGCTGGATTATCTCCATACTTCGGTGAGTTACTTATCCAATATTATTACTATGCGAACCGCGAATAACGTAATGAAATTAAAAAGAGATAAATTTAATGTGTTTATATTTAAAAACACCAATCAAAATTTCAACACAATATCATATTTTTATTTTATTGATAAAAAATGTCGTCCTATTGATATTTTAACTAGAGATGAAACGGATATCCGGTTACTATCCGGTTTCGTTTATTTTTTTTTAGTATCCGATATCCATGGATAACCAATGAAGCAAACAAAAATATAAATAAAATAATAATCATAATAAAATAAAATAACAACTGTATAGTGTTTTCTACAATTATTTTGTGAAAAAAATGACCAGTGACCGGGCTTTGTCGTTACTGACATCATCAGATTTACTTAATTGGCATCAAAACATGATTTTTTTTATTTAAAATAAATTTTAAACTTTCATTGAAATTTTTGTGATAGCTGTTTCGCCTTGCTACGGTTAGATTTAATTTTGCCTTAAAAAGATGAAATAGATATCTCAATAATGTATAAAATTATGCAATAATTTTTTTTAAGTGGTATTACACAATGTGAACGATGGACGATAGAAGTGCTATATTATCATACCACAAAATTTACAGTGTTTTTAACATGAAAATTATCAATCAATTACAATAATAAATCGTGTTTCAATATAAAAATTACCCACTTCAAAATTCTGTTTTTTTTTAAATCTCTTCTATTTCTCATGATTTTTAATAGTGTAAAAATTTTACTTGTTGATTTTTCGTGGAACATAATGATCTGTTTATATTTATTTGACTGGAAATAATGAAAATTATTTAAATAATTACTTAAAGAAATTTCTAAAAGAAATTTCAAATACAACATAAAGATGCCATTGTTTCTTAAATCATTAAATTATATTTAAAAACCAATAAATCTGCACAAAGTTTTCAGTGACAGAATCCAACTTCAAAGGGAATTTTCCCAGGATTTTACAAAAGAATTAGATGCAGTTAAGCATGACTGATCCAACCCTCACACTACTAAAAAAAAAAAAACAAATCGAATTTTTCACATTTTAACAACTATTTAAATTAAATTTGTATTTCATTCTTTGGTGGTGTTATGAGACTGAACGTCTACCCACAAAATAGTTTTCTAGTTGAAAAAAGTTTAAAAAGATTTTTTTTTAAGGAATTTTTAAATGTATTTTGAAACTATCATTTCTATCACATTGCACATTAAAAACTTTTTGAAAGCAATTTAATAATAAAAAAAGCAAAAAAAAATCTACTTTCATATAAAAACGCAAGAGACAAAAACAATAGTATTTTAAATATTTACTTTAGTTTACTTTTGTTTATTTTCTACGTCAAAAAATACACATATTTCGAAAATGATAATCAGAATTATCATTTTAAAAGAAACACAATTTTGTTTCAGACATTTTATTTTTAGACGTTTTTTAATGAGTAACAGACAAAAATAATATTTCGAATTCTTGCGGGGGTATGGGATGAATGCTTTCCGTTTAATACAAGCCAAATTATTCCTGTTGAATTTCACCAAAATATCTTCAACGTTTCAATCCGAACTTTAATTAAATTAAAATTGTTTTGTATTTTGCTAATTTCGCCCTCGCATTTGTACTGAACAAATAATTTATTATTATTATGAGGATTCCTTTTAATTCCGAGAAATAAAAAAAAGTCTTTTATTATTTCCTTCTGTGAATTTTCGAGATAGAATTTATTTCACATTACTTTTGCGTTTTTCTCAAAGTCTGATTCGTGTTAATTTCTCCTAGGAGGTACGTGTGCGATAGGACTTTATTTTCCCGAATTTGGGCCAATTTAAAATGGACCACGGTAGCTCTTTCATTTTGGGACTGTCCATTTCAAAGATTTTTTTGTTCTGTTCTGCTGTAAAACAACCCTAATATGACCCTTATAATAAGAACCTTTTTTGTTCTTCCAAACGATGTGCCAAAACCATGATTTTTAATGATGTAAAGTCTTTAGATGAAACACTCTCCTTATCATTCATCGGTCACTTTGTGTAATAACACTTTAATAATCATAAAAAAACACAATTTAATGACTACCGGTTTAAGAATAATCATTTCTATTTTTGACCTGATGATGAAATGATTATTCGGAAACAAATAGTCATGAAGTAGTGTTTTTTTCGTATTATGCAAAGTGAACGATAAATGATATGGATAGTGTTATATATTTTTGATAATAAACTTTTGATGTACAAAATATGTCTTGAGATGAATTGATAATGCATTTCTTGTATTTTAAAAGTATTAATTTTAAAGTTAACAACATGTTTACCAGACAATGAACGATTTGGCTGAAATCAGTATTAAATGCAAAAAGGAAAAAAAATCGGAATTCAGACACATCATCATCTCACAAACTGCACTAGTCGCACATTTCTAAAAAAGCAGAACGTAATGTCTGCCTTCTGATGTAGAAAATCGCCTCCAATATATAATAAACCTGTGTATCCCACATAAATTAGGTGATTAATCATTCTTCTATCAGCTACAACGATTTACGATCTTACTGGATTGCGAACAGCGCTCTAAGTTAAATGAATGTGCTTTTGACTGTTCTTCTAATAGGAGATTGAAACTGGGGGGGGGGGGAGTTTTAAGGATTAAACTAAAGACGCATTTTTCGAAATTATTATAAATAATCATGAAATTTAAAAGCATCATTCGATTAATTAATTATTATTTTTAATCCCAGCGGAGACTGTTTCGTATTTTACTCAAAAATACCAATAATAACGGATATTGTTTTGACCTCGCCAGGACACCATTATTTCGTGCATAAATAATGTCATGTCGATTTCGTTTTGTATCTGCGTGCCTCCCATTAAATAACTTGATGTGCCAAAAAGGAAAAAAAGCAATGCTTTTTTAAAAAGAATAAAGATGTTTTTTTATTACTTGTTTTTCTCAGCATTCTAGTCGTTTTAAAAATATTTGCTCTTTGCAAGACTCGATTTCTTGTTAATTATCAGAACAATAGACGAGTTTAATAAAATAACAAATAATAAATAAAAAATAATAATGATCCTGCGCATATTTTGCGAATGATGGATAATTACAATAGACTATTCAAACAAAGATATAAACAATAAAAAAAAGTAGTGTCGTTGTCAATCATGGGTGAAATGGTAAATGTAACACGCGTGTAAAGTGATCACTTAACCAGCCAATGACAGGTTGTAAGCCCAGTAAATACTTGGACAACGATATTATTTTTCATCCATGTTTACGTGTCAAAAATGAATTAAAAAGAGATTCAATAAAAAACGACTATTACGATAACAAAGTCGAGTTTTTGAACATTACTGAAACGTATCTAAATTTGCAGTGTGCAAATTATTTTCAATTATGAAAATTGAAATTACAAGCTTGAAATGCATCATGTTCCTTATCAATTTAATTGTACTTAATTTGTACATTGGACAACTCGCATTAATTATTGCACAATTACTGAAATTCCCCATGATAATTATCACTTTAAATGTCTCGTTCATTGACACTAAACACAAACCCTCATTTTAACTTCATAACCAAAAGGCAGTTCAGTTTCCGAAACTCAGTTAAGGAAATATAAATGTACGAATGTTAATATCACTTCGTAAAATACGCTTGTTGGAGATACACGGTATTTAAATTAAATGATGTCTTTAAATATTATAATTTGCGTTTATTTTTTTTACTCTGTGATGAGGGTACACTAACGGTTATCAACGAACGGAATAATTATTCTAAAACCAGGTGTCGTAATATTGAGTTTTTTAGTCGTATTACACTAAGTGAACGATGAATGATAAAGAAGGTTTTTAAAAATAAATTACTACAAAATAGAAACTTATTCCATATTTGTCGATACTCACAAATGTAGCTAAATATAATCTTTGTACGTTTTTTTCAAAACGTCAAGTGGCAAATCTTTTCAATCTAAATTAGGCTGAAATGGTAGACATCTCACTCCACAATGTTCGACTTATGAAAAACAGAAAAATCACCCACAATTTTGTTCCTAGAATATTTGAGCGTCTGCAAAATGGATATATTTTATGTTTCTAATATAAACATGACGTTTGTCGGAGGGTTAAATTGCTTTCAAGATGGGTGCGGAAAATTTACTCACGTTTGTGTTACGAAAATAGATAACTCACAAACACAATATATCCACTGTCTTATCGCCTTGTAAATTATTATATTTGCATACTCAGAGACATGCTACTTTTCGTCGTGGACATAAATATATCGTAAATAAATATCGAAAGACGTTAACCCATCATGTCAACACATTAAGTTCGATTCCGAACCCATTAAGGTCCTCCTGTCGACGCATTAAGCGTAATTCAATGGACTATAAAGTGGTGGAATTGATAGTTTATAAGCTAACGATTGATATATTTGTCTTTGCGTTAGATTGATTATATTTTCGTGGCGGTGTGACATTACTAATATCATAAATATACACGGAATCTACTGATGTCTTAATTACAAGTAACCTTCGAATAAAGATTAGTATTCATATCTTAACAAATATGAAGTGTCGGGTTGTGGTACCGTGGTTAATGTAACGGACTCTTAAGTCAGAGATCCTCGGTTCGAATCCACTCTACCACAATTTGATACCTATTTCTATAATGAGCCGCTTAGGCTTACAGAAATAGTATGAAATTGAAATATTTGTGTAAATAATGAAAACTTAAAAAATAATAATAAAAGAAGATTTCCAAATAATTGTTAGAATTACGTGCATTTGCTTGTTACGTGTCATAAGTTCGTTTGACTAACCTCTATTTGATGCAAAGCATTCACCATTGTTTTTTTTTTATAAATGACAACCATATTTCTCAAATTTCATATGTCGTATGTTTTTTGAAAACAAGATATTTTCATATTTTTCAGAATAAATTTCTAGATTGCTTTATGGAGTGATTTTATAAGATTGCTATATAAACGATAGTATGGAAAACATTTTGTCTTCCAATCCTTATGAAAACAATCCTTATAAAAAATACACGTAAAACCATTTAACATATTTTTAAACGCCGATTTTTTTTTAAATATCGCTATTTTGTTTGTAATTTTTGAAGTTTGAGTTTGAAGAGGTTTATTTTTATACTAGGACTATGAATTGAGTAGTAATATTTTGGCAACAGCAACTTAAAAACATTTTAATGGGGTATCTTCGTGTTTTTTCATTAGCATGGAAATTTATTTTGTAAATCGCTCAGTTAGTATGATTCCATTGAAACATTTTAAGAAATAAGAGAGATATAAAACATTAATTTATATATAATTGGATATTGTGGAAAACATGCAATTCATGGAGTCATCAAATTTGACGTCATTGCGCATATTTACAATTGGTGGAATTGCATTCTATGGGCTTTTGGTTATATTTTTACCCGGAGCTTCCGGTTTTTGTTCCGATTGTTTTGTACTGGAAGCGGAAAACTGACAGTTTGTCCACTTCCATAGTGTTGTTATGAGTATTAAGTACCTATTATACACGTTCAAATAATTTGGCTACTATACTGGATATCCCGGGTTTGATTCCCAAGGGGGTCAAAATAAATTTTAGTGCTTTTCAGTCTAATAGTTATTTAATACGACCCTGGAATGGTACCTGAAGCGCAAGGCTAATCACCTTTCCTTCGTGCATTTTAGGATCAAAATAATACTACTTCTACACGATATAGTGCCCTATGCACCATTGTGTGTAGATAAGAGTTAGAAGAAGAAGAAAAATGTATTTTTGAAGCATTCCGCGATTTACGTATTGTGTTTAGAAATTGTATATTATAAGCCAATTTCATTTGTGAGTGAATCAAATCTTACCATATTTATTTTGTCAGAAATGCAAAACTACGATGATGGATTTTAAATTGTTTTGCCGAAGCCTTTAAATGGGATATAGCGTGATGGTACGAATTGATGAATAATGAAAATATCGTGGTGCAGTATATAAATATATTTGCAATTAACATACAAACTGATTAATACCCGCATGTGAAGTATTTAGCGCAGAAATGCAACACAAGGGACTGTTGTACAATTGCAATAAAATGCATTCGACTTTTATCGTTGTAAAAAGCGTGGCGGTGATTACCCTCATTATTATTATTACGTATTACTAATTATTTACATAGTGTTCAGTAAATTGATCTCTTTTAAACTGATTACTACGCAAATAAATATCATCATAGGTTTTTTATTCAATTAGATTGTATTATTTACGATTTTCATCCCATATTTAACGATTTTCATGTTACGATCGATGCATTTGATTTTTTTAATGGCAGAGACTTTTGTCCGTCTGTAAAACGGCTGTCTTTTTTTTGACAAAAGTGGTGTTATATTTTTCGAAACAAGGGTAAAAAATTGTTGTTATATAAAACATAAACTATAAAATTAATAAAATAATAAAGATCACTGCAAAACATGTCCATTTCATTTTTAAATATTATTTTGTGGGCATCATAAGTTTCATTAATTCGGCAGTAGCTTTGTGGTAATATCTTTGAGTTTTCAATTGAATTTTACTCACCACTTTTATATAAAATCTATTGTGACACGTGTTTTGATGCATTCCGCATAATTTTGTAAGATGTTTTAAAATGATGTAGAATGCAAAGAAACACGTGTCGTTATAGATTTGATTTATTGTTTCGGCATTAACTTTGTGGTAAGACATGTTACAATGATTAAAGAAAACACTTCGTTTTTTACCACTTGAGTTTTATTATAGACTACATGTTTCAGAAGTTAAACTTCCATCATTCAGGTCTGTATAATAACTAAAATATAAAATATAAAATTGTTCTATAAATAAGGAGAGGGGAAAGTAAGGGGAAGAGGTTAGTCAAGGAACGGAGTTTGAAAACAAAGGAAAAATTGAAAGCAATGGCGAAGAATTTGGAAACAATATATTATTTAATAAATTATTATTAGAATTCAGGTTTTTTTGTTTTTCTAAATTTTAAATATTAAAGGCCAAATTATGAATTATCTTGAAGGATTTTATTTCATTTGTATTTGTTTTGTATGAGTTTATAACTATTTTGACTTTCTTGTTTTCACTTTACGGGTAGCCATTTAAGATCCATTTCAAGCTACATCAATTTATTACCTTTTTGTATGTGACGTATATTTCGCTGCGGACTTTCTCGTAACTTGAAAGGAAAAATCTGCTCTTGCGGTTGAAACCATAACGAAGGTTATTGAACAAAAATAGCAACTTTTAATCGTGGTAGATATGAAGATCACAGATTTTGTATCATAAAAACAAAATTTTCATATAAGTGCGTGTTTTAGTAAAATCATTCCTATAAATTGGTTTTAAGATGGCTATATTAAACACACGTATTTAATCCATCGCATAAGAATTTTTTAGGATGACATAATAAATTTCTTCATTTAGTTTCGTATTTCCGAAAACTTGAAATGCCATAAAATATTCTCTTTAAATATTGAAGTTCTTCATGTGGCAAACGAATGGCAATGGGAATAATTTATTTTTGTATAAAAGTCAGACCATAACAATTTTATTTTGATGACCTGATAATGGATGATTATTATGAAACCGGTAGTCACGAAATAGGGTTTTTTGATGTTTATATAGTGATCACTTATCCAGTCTATGACAAATCATAAACCCTCCAATTATCCAAATTTCCATATTCTTCTTGATCTATGCTCAGATGTCAACGATACTTTACTTAGTTTCATTAATTGATTCGACAGTCACTTTGTGGTACAATCTATACATTTTTAATTTATTATTTTTGGACTTCTCAACATATGAAGATGAAGAAGAATATGGAAATCTGGGCATTTACGAGGCTTATGACCGCCATAGGCTTCAAAAAATTAATTGAAAAATAACTCCTGTAATAGGAGATAATCCAGATTTGTGAACAAGTATTTGGACAAGCTCAAATGTTGTAAGTTTTATTTGGTAAATACAACTATTTATTAAAATAAAGTATCTGCAAATGATGCGGAATGCATCAAAATACGTGTCACTATAGACTTAAAGAAATATTGGTATTTACCGAGTAAAATAAATTTGAAATAGGTACTTACCTCGTTTATGTATCCCGGTTTTAATGAAATTTATCCCTAAGGGAATACAGATTCCATCGGATAACTAACAACTGCACTACAGAACGGAGGCGAATAGCGCCTAATCGATAAATTAATCATTTGTGGAATATTAATTAATTCCTTTTACATATTCATTATATGATAATGACTTCACGTCCGCCATTAGGTTGCTTAATTGCATTTGGCTACAACGTATTAAAAATAAATTGAACAATGTATTACCCAGTTTGAAAAAAACGTCACGTACGTGGCAAGAAATAATATAGTACTTATATCTATTTATGATATTGAAATTATTATAATCTAATTTTATATTCATCCACTTCCGTTTTAGTATGTTTAAAAATGGATTTATCAAGTTGAAAACAATTTTAAACTTGTTTTACAATCTTGTTAATACAGTGTAAAATTAGTTTACATATGTTCATCCGAATTTTTTAGCTTTTTTGGGCATCAATACTGCAATAAAAAATAAAGCAACGATATTGATTTCTAGATTTTTTGATTTCCTAAAAGACCTTCTTATGCAAAGCAATTTTTTTGTTTGTTTTATAAACTTAGTTTCAAAATTTATATAAAACGTGAAACGAAATTTTATCCCGATTTTGCGTTGAATATGTGTTCATTTAAAAGCATTCAATATCTCTATAGTTGTAAAACTACCACCATTTCTTTTATAAAAGCTACGGTGTAGGCAGTGAAAGGGATCAGCTGTTAGTTAGTTTAGTTAGTCAGCTAGGTTCGATTCCGACCCGACGTTGTCCAGTACACAGACGCTTCCACAACCCCGACCAAAACAGCAGACAGACATAGAACAGTGCAAACACATTTGTAGTAAATACTCGATAACAACTACATATATGTACACTGTATATTATGACGATCTAAGAATATGTGCTTAAACGGGAATTTAAACAAATATGTATAACGTCAACCAAATACCTCATCACGCCAGTTTTTATTTGCACGCCAGCAAAAGTAGAAAACTACAGGGACATAAAATCATATGGAAGGGCGGAAAAAATAGGATTTAAGCAAAGTTCCGTTTGAACCGTGTTAGTCTGGAAGTTAAAATTAACTACCAATGAGGCCAGAGACAACAAGAACACCAGGATCACCCCCGGGCCATCTGCAGTTGGCTATCCACAATGATGAGGGGCTCAACAAGCTGTTCTTTACCATGACCTTCGTTCAAGGAGGCGTCCTGCCCAACATCTTGGCCATTCTCTAAACGGAAAAACCCGAAAGGAAGGCGTTTTAATACGTCAGCTCTTCTCTTTTTCCCGCCTAGATGCCTCGAAACCGATTAACGACGATTTTTTTTATTAGTTTGTGAGGTCCAAATCCTGGATTATAATCACACATGAAAAACGCTTGAAAACATCATTTTAATTTTTATTATTTAAGCTCATAATTTGACCAGATAATTTATTTACAACATTTTGAGTGTGTCTAAATACGGGTATTTGGACATACTCAAAATGCTGTAAATAAATTATCTGGTCAAATTATAAGCTTAAAAAATAAAAATGAAAATCATATTTACTTGCGATTCTCATGTGTGTGATTATAATCCAGGATTCGGACCTCACATACTAATAAAAGAGTTCCTGCTCAATGAAAAGCTCATTTTCATCTCACCAATAGATGTCTCTTGTGAAGTTCTAGTGATTTAAGAATAATGTTTTAAAATTGGTTCGTATAATAATGGGTAGAATTGGTGAATGTTACACGTGTGTAAAGTGATCACTTAAACCAGCCTATGACGGTCGTCAGCCCCGTAAATGCCCAGACTTCCATATTTTTCTTCATATTTGATGAGATGTCAAAAAATAATATTATTATGTTTTGTTTAATTTATTTATTTATCATTATCATCATCATTTGATTATCCAAACCGTTTTAAGCGCCCTAGAGGTAGTATTGTACGAAAATGGCGCTTCATAAATTATCCAAAATGATTACTTTCATTACTATTATTCACCGAGAACAAATCTGATCTTCAGACAACCTTCATACTATTGAGTACATAGAATACGTACCTACATTTACTGTTTATTTAGTAGGTACATTCATAAATCTCGCGCTATTATACTTTGCATATTCAAAGTTCTTTCACGCCCTTATATTGATTAATTTCATGAATAATAATTGAATATTTTAAAGAAATTGATTTGTATTTATTATCCTTTCAAATGAAAGCTTTCGATATTTGGCCTATCAAAGAACTAATAACTCACTTAAACTTAAATTGATAAACTTTCTGATTCTGGCGATCAAAAGCAAATTAAGTTGAGTTATTTGAGAGCTGCTTATGTATATCCTGAAATTCATCAAGCGAGACCATTCTGGAGAATTTCATTGCGAAAATAAAATGAAAATGGCTCACGAAAAAATGCGTCGCCATTTCGTACAACTTATTCATCCGCATATTTCGGTAATAAGGCTATCGCAAACTACTCTGCTTCATTTCTAAAATAATATTACGGAAAAAATAAATTATCAAATTATTTAAAGCATCCTATAAATAGCAAAGGTCACTCCCAGGCTACAAGATGGATTTCAATTATTTTCAAGTCTCTTTTCATTTTGCATAACTCTGTAATTGTAATTCACAAAGACTACACTTCCAACTGTGTGTTTAAGAAACAGTTTTAAAATTCCCTTTTAATATTTTTTTATAATGTTATTATATAATTTTTATTTGAACTTTGTAATCTTATATAAATAGAACTATATATGAACGCAGTTTACTTCCATCGACTGTTGCCAATTATGAATGTTTATTTTTCAATTTCAATCGTTCAGGAAAATTATCGACCTCGTAGTAGAGAAAATTTCAAATTAAGGATTAAATGTTCTCTTCAATTATAATTTTACATTTGTCTTTAGTCTTTTTATTCTTCTTCAAACCCTTATCCAGACACGATGGTGCATAGGGCACTGCATCATATAAACACAGTGTTATTGATCGTTAACCCATGAATGGTCATCAGCCCTCCACTTCAGGTACCAGTCCAGGGTAATATGGAATAAATATTAGAGTGAAAAATAACTTGCATTTATTTGAAACCCCCCTAGGAATCGAACCCGGGACCTCCAGTACGGTAGCCGAGCGTGCAGACAATTACACTAATTCATATACAAACATTTTATTTTACTTGCATCATATTTGTCTAAAAATAAATTATTCACATTTTTAATTATGGAAATGCAATTTGATGGAATATAACGCTAGTATTTTCAATAGCACGCAACACAGAGCATGATTAACAGGTTAACCCTTTGGATATATGGTATTTCTACAAACAGTGTAAGACACCAAACGATGCCTTGGGACCAATAACACATTCATTTACTCTATTACTTTGCTATTCTAGTGCTGTTAGGAACAAATTCCTCCTTTTTTGTTTACTTAGTAAGTATATTGACAAAGTAAATAATTTTTATATATATTTTTTCAGATCGATTGTCGTCACATTGAATACTTATTATTCCTTGTAGACCGAAAATATTTTGATGGAATTAGATCACACACATACCACAAATTCCACTCCATTAACTTTCCTCAAAGAAAAATCTCTAAATTCTTCTTACATAAGAGAAAACAAAATGTATAAATAAAAAATAAAAAATAAATGTTTTCGGGAATATTTCTGATTTCATATTATTTTGATGACATTTTCTTATTTTGGACAAAAATATTGTACTTTTTCACATTTCAAATTGATTTCATTGCGTTTTTATTGGTCATAAAGCGAGAACAGAGTGATTTCCAGTGAATGTATTCAACTCTTCGCCAGGCGAAACAGCATTTTTCTAGGTCAATTGAAATGGAGACGACACTTGTTTTACAAGAAGTCATAAAAAGAAAGTTAAAAAAATATAAAAATAGTTTAATGGCGAAAAGATGGAAAACTCGAAGGCTCTTGGAGGTTGTTTTCACTTCATACGCCTTAGTCAAATGTTATTTTTATATATATCTAATAATTCAGAGTAGCTTTCGGTATAGCTATCTTAAAGTACTTATGTATTTTAATAATCGAAAAATAAATGAAAAATGCTATTTTTAAATATTGTTTTTCTTTTTTTACTTTTGACACGTGTTTTGATACATTCAATATCGTTCTCAAATATCGTGTGTCATAAAATCAAATTTGTAGATGATATTTATTTTAAAATACAGTCAAATTATATCTAAAGCATTTAAAGCCTCTTTTTTCAGAAACCTTCTTTTTACAGAAAAAAATAAAAGGCAGACGAGTAAACGTCGAGCATTATACCATATGAAGTAAATACCCAAATATCCATGCTACTTTTGAATAAAAAGATACGTTGTCTCTGTCACGATATCCTAAACGTCTTAAAATTGTAAAATTACTAAAAAATTATACTTTACTACTCGTTAAAAAAAACTTTTGCGTACAAAGGCTGACTGCATACTATCTCACATTTTATGCGAAATTGCGTTACTCTTGCAATACGATACAAAATTCAATCTCACAAAGCCTAGGATGATCATATGCCATTTAGCACTCAATCACAATACGAGCCAATTTTGTTATTTAATTATCGATACAATGAAATGCTCGTCCTCCTGCAGAATAGCGTATTTGTCATGTAGGAGATATTTGCACATTCCAATCAATACATATACAATTATTGTTTATTAATTACAGGACATATGATGCGTACATGCAATCAAAACGTGACACGAAATGATTATTGTCTAACCCTTGATGAATAATCAGTTTGATTGCCATGCGTTTCTAAATAAATATTTTAATTATTAATTCTATGTTTAGATGGCAAATTACTAAAAGCAAATCTTAGGCAAAGCAAATTTTTAAGTAATTTAAGAATGCTCACTTTTTGACTGAGAAATCATACAAATCTTGCAGTAAAAACAAAGTTATAAATACAAACAAAAATAAAGATATAGTAAAGATTTCGCAATAGAGATTATTGATTTTTTTTTACAGAGGGAATATATAAATTATTTTTTACTGAGGGAAAATTTAAATAATTATGACCCATGGTTAGAAGAGACAACATTTTATTCACAAAATCTCTCAACAGAGTTTCATCTTGTAATTTAACTGATATACAAAAACCGTTGTTTAAATTGAGTATACAAATTAGGTAACAGTGTTCAATACTGGGCAAAATGGTTATATACACATATATACAATATAAAGTGATCAGTGAAGCCAATCAATGACAGGTCAATAGTTTTGCAAAAGGCGAGACTTATTTCTGTAGATATATAAAAATTAAATTATAGTTTCTTTTCAATATGAAAAAAGTAATTCATAAATATCCAATGTTTTTGTCGTTGTTGTAAATTCCAATCTTATAAATATACAAGTGTTATTTTAAGATTAAAATGAGGTTATTTTATCAAAACTTATTTTTATTAATATGAATAGTGATTTGAAATGATAGCTTATGCAAAAATAGTTGGAGTACAATATCGAAGTAGAAAATTGAGTAAAACGCAAATTAAAGTTTTATGTCACTATGGATCTGGATGGAGAAAACGCCGCAAATATTTGCCGGAGGATGGCACCAATAAACATAGTACGGAAACGTGGTCAATGAATATTATATTATTAAATTGAATTTCGACGCCTGTCGTCGGGACGCCCGCGACAGAGCGACCAGGAATCCAGCGCCTGCGTCGGCGTCGCGGCGGCGGGAATTCTCTCTATAAGCGAAGACATTTTCATAGTGAAATATTTTCACAACTAGAAATGGGTCAACTGAAGACTTACTTTGTGATGAAGAGCTCGTGCAAATTCATTACATCAATTTCGGATTTAGTTTCAATGAAATACATCAATTTTATTAATGTAGGTTAATGTGTTTTTTTGACAAAAACCAGAAATCGTAAGCTGATTCTTTGAAATAAAACGATAAGTAAAAAATATGGAAATCGACAAAATTTTGTTTGTCAATTTTTGGGTCATAAATGCTAGATCTTACCAAAGGAATGGGTTCCGATATTATTTTTAAACATACATTTTTAATGATAAGGATGTTCTAATGATTAGTATATGGAATAAATAAGACTGGATATTTACAGGACCTTTCATTCGTGGGTTAAAATAATCACTTTGTACTGTGTATCCTGGGGCATTCTTTTCATATTTGATAAAAACATTACTCAAATTTTGAAAAGTAACAGGTAAATAGATATGTTTTTTGTTCAACTTACATATATAGTATCTTCAGAATAAAATTCAAATCCAAGAGAGATTTATACGTATATCATTGAATCTTACACGTGTATAAAATTATCACAAAACCAGCCTCAGATTAGTCATTAGCCTTGTAAATACCTAAACCAAAAAAAAACATATTCATTAAAAAGTCAATTTAAATAAACTTTTTAAAATATAAAAAAGAGACCGAGATTTATGATCAAGGATTTTTTTACTCGCTCAAAATGTTTGAGATTTGTTTTTAATTGAAAAATTAAAAATTTTAAAGGAAGATTTGAAAGAGATTCACTAAATATTAAGAAAAAGTTGAAAGTAGATATTTGGGTCAGAACAATACACACTTCAGTAAGATTAAAACATGAATTTTTAGTTTGACTGTAGGAAAGGGTATGATGCATCGTATTGCATTTCAAATAATGCATCTTTAGTATTGTATTGCATATTTTTTTGGGTCAAAATCATTTTAAATAACAGAAAATCACAAAACATTTTGCAGTTTTTTGGAGATGAATCATATTTTTAAACAAATATTGAATAAGTCAAATAGCAAGGTTTGAAATCTAAAGGAAAGTAGTATAGAAAATATGACTTTTATTTTATCTTATTATTTCTTTGGCCAGGCAAAAATATATTAAGGCAGAATATGTTGAGTTAGTAAAAATTCACATTGTAACTAATATTCAAAGAATTTTTGCATAAAATTTCAATAATTTATGCACTATTCCAATAGCGCGTTGCAGTGAAGAACAGATTTTATGAATAAATTATATTATTAAATATTTCATTTGCATAATTTTTTTTTTTTAAATGAAGAATATCCGATTTATGCACTTAAAATTTTGACGTAACACAAAATAAACCCAATTTTTTTTAATTCAGGAGATAGAATAAACTTAATTTTTAATTTTATGCATTATTTTTTATTTTACAGAATTTTATTATACATTTTAAGGTTTTTAACCAAGTTAGTAGTAATTTTTAGGGAATATCTTTCCAATTTTCAATCAAATTTTGCTTGGTAAATGCCAATATATAATATACATAGTAAAAAAGTGGTGTTAACACAGTAGAATTTTAATATAAATATTCTATATTTGTTTAATTTATAAATTCATTTAAAACTCAATAAATACCCTGAACTAAAGCACAGAGTTAATCACCGTGTCTTCATAAAAGAAACGATCTAGATAACACCTCGTCAATATGATGTACCGCCCTATGCATCAATGTTTGCAAATAAGGGTTAGAAGAAAATAATATAAATGAAAAAAAAGAACACATTAATTAACAACAACGAAAAATACTGACAGTATTAAATCATAAACCCTTAAACTAAAAATAATTGAAATGAAATCCTTAAAACAACGCAAATATACAAGTGATAATTAACTTATTGTCATAGTTAATTAACAATGCGAAAATGATTAAAGCTTCCCCTTGTTGTCCATGTTCCCACAGCATAACACGGTCCTCCCCACCCTACAACGTCCCAAGAGTACAACTCTCAAATTTGGGCTAAGTTTCGCTTACGATCGCTTCAAAGTGATGTTCAGTACAACAAAACAGGAGTCAGGACAGTGTTTCAATACAATATCTTTTTTTTTTTTAATATTTTCATTTCGAAACAATTGTAAATGGAGAGATTATGGAGCAGGTAGATGATTTCGTGTATTTGGGTTGTATGTTTTCTTGGGACGGAAAGATTGATAAAGACATAGAAAGGAGTGTGAATGCTGGGAACAAAGTGAATGGTGCACTGAAATCAGTTATAGCAAATAAAAACCTATCAGCGGAAGCTAAACTGGTAGTGCACAACGGAGTCCTGGTTCCAACTCTAATGTATGGAAGTGAAACATGGAGTTGGCAAAAGAAGGATGAAAGTAGACTGAATGCAGTTGAAATGCGATCTCTCAGAAGAATGTGCGACAAAACGATGTATGATTGATGTTCGAATGGTGAAATAAGGAAGGGATGCAAAGCTGAGATAAGCATTATCGATAAAATTAAGAAAGGTGTGTTGAGATGGTTTGGACATGTAAAAAGAATGAGTGAGGAAAGAACGGTAAAACAAATTTATGAGGCGAATGTAATTGGGAAAAGAAGCAGAGGAAGAGCGAGAAAAACATGGCACGATCAGGTATGCCGAATACTTGAAAGTGGTCAGGTTAGGAGTAGTAACAATCGGCGGGTATGTATGAGGAGATGCATGAACGTGGAAGAGGCGAAGAATGTTTGCAAAGACAGAATGGTGTGGCATTCTATTCTCTCTGCCTACCCCTGCGGGGAAGCGGCGTGACGGTTAGTTAGTTAGTTAACAATTGTTATTTAAATGTGTATGGTTCAAAGTGACTATTTGCTTATAAAATTTCTTATGTTCAAACTCCACCGTTGATTAATGATTTGCCAACTACATTTGAGAAAGTCGAGCACGATACAGTATTGAGAATTTCCGTCGAATATCGGGTAATTCAATTTGAGTTTCAAATTGGCAAGATCTAATTATTATGCAGCATTCTCCTTTGTATAATCCTTAAGCATGGATGGCATATAAAGCGTTGAAGATCATTATCATAATTATAAATTAAAGATGTTACATTAGAAATAACATTTGAAGTAACCATATTAATATTTTTTATTAAATATTTTCTAATAAATGGTTTGGTCATGTTTCCTGATTTGTCATGTTTTCCCGAAACAAAATATTTTGTTTACAAAAATTACTTTTATTTATTCTTGTTCAAATAATAAAACTCCACCACTGCTCAAAAAAGTCTTCCATTGCCAAATAAAAAAAATATATATAATTTAAATAACGGTTTTTACTGACTAAGGATATTTCATAAGTAATAAATTACTAATTTTTAATAAAATACCTTATTATTGGCACGGACAATATTTTTGATATTTTTTGATGAACATACGTTTATAAACAGGTTATAAATATTTATGTAATTGGCGAGTCTTTCCTTGTGTGGAAGACTCCAAGACAGAAGAGTCCAAGTGACTCCCGACCTGACCACTTTCAAGTATTTGACCTACTTGATCATGTTTTTATTCTTTCTTTGCTACTATTTTCACATATCGCTCACTCCTTTCAAGAACGTCATTAATAAAAAATCGTCAATTTTCAGTTGTGCATGTTTTCGCGATGCCCAGAAAATGTACTATATCCCAGCAAAAGCGGCATATTTTTAACTTAATATTTACCCACTTCAGGGTAGAAAGTGTTGTTTTTGCATTTTAAGGAAAAGGTATTGTTCAACAATTTTTTTTGATGTACTAAATATTTTTCAAATGGAAAAAAACCTCAGGTTTTACCTTAAAAGATCTGTTGCCCATTAAAAAGTTCAATAAATGGCTTGATTTATTTTTTTATACATTGTACTTTATTTTCAAACTTTAAAAACGTTCTCCGGTAAAATCAAGTTTTTTGATTTATGACGTTCTTGAAAGGAGCGAGCGATATATTTGCCAACATCCTGTGATAAATCTATATGATATTATCTATTTTCTTTTTATCACATTGCTTGAGAGTCTATACTTATCCATAAATTTTCATGGACCAAATATGCATTCATAATTCTGAATCCCTAAACGTTATCAATTTTCCGATTGCAAACCATATTATTCATCCAAAATGTGACCAAAGCGCTTTTATTTTTGTTACCATGCCCAAAAATAAAGGGCAAAATTTAACAGTAATTTGTAACACGATTGTAACAAAATTAGAAAATGTATCGCGCGGATGACGTCCATACATAATAAGATGACTTGTTGAATTGTCTGAACAGATGTTGGGTGAGTAGTTATTCGTATATTATGTAAGACGGCGCGCCAGCGAGGAGCCAGAGAAAATAATGTATTTTCCTGGAGAAATGTCACACAACTTGAAAAGTAGGCACTAACTTTCCGCTACTCCTAACCTTATTGAACGGGAGAAATATGCTAGTGTCAAAAATTTTGTTTTTAAACATCTCACAATTAAAACTAAAAAAAAATCACTACATTGGTCAATGAATCAAAAACAATGTTTTTTCTACAATTTTCTTTTTCGGTTAATTTAAGGTTTTTTTCTGCAATTTCTTGGAAAAAAATACTTTATATATGAACTACAATCATACAGATTTTTTTTTAACTTTTATATTATTTCCCACCTATGTATAATAACAAAGAGGAAAGCTATTTATTTCATGAGGTCCTCAAAAGATGGCAGATCCATTAGCAGAACATTATGAATGTTACAGATCGTACGAGTGCGAAGTGATTGCTCAAGCCAGCCATTGACAGGACGTGAGTCCTATAAATTCTAATACATTTATATCACCTTCGTATTTTTAAACGAAGGAAATATAAGTGATAACGGGTTTCTGTTGAGACTTATGATGACAGATTATTAACATTCAGGTATGTTGAGAACGCTCATCAGGTTAATAACACACACACACACACACACGCACACACACACACACACACACACACATACACACACACACACACACACACAGACACAGACACACACACAACACACACAGACACAAATACACATGCACACACGTGCACAAACTAAAATACACTTATAAAACGTGCTGGCACCACTTAAAAGTGATACACACTTTTCATTTATTCAGTGATTGAAGTTTAACTTCTATAATATTAGGAACATTAATTTCTAAACAACCTTTCGTCGAGGCAACGCAGTTCACAAGTATTTTATTATTAGCTAGTGTTTGAGTTATTTTTGTATTCAAAATGGCCTCCGTGCGTAATATTTTCGCGTGAGAGATATTAAAATATTTGTGTTGAGTGATTTTTTTTACTATTTCTAATAGTGAGCTACGAATACATTATTTCACATGTTAAGTGGAGATCAAAACAGACCTTTGTGAAGAAACCCGTAGACAAAACATCAAACAAAATGTGATACTCGACTCCTATGTTACAAATATCAAAATATGCCTAAAAATCTAGGAATAAATAAAAAAAAACAGAACGTAATTCCTTGAATGTTTCTCGCTTAAACTTGACGAAATATTTTATAAACCTTACAAAACAAAACTCCATTTTTTTAACTACTATTATTAACGGTATATTTTTAATTGGTTTCGACAAGCACCTTGTCATTTTAAGGAATAGAGGTGTTCATATCGATTTCAATATAAATAACTAATAAATGGACAAACTCAGATTTGTAAATAAAAAATTGGACGCACTAAAAAAATTGTGCAGTTGATTTTTATTACATTTTTAAGATTACACGTAAATTAACCAATATAGTGTAACTTATCCACCTGTGTTGTGCTTTAGTGTGTTTAGAATGAAAAATATATAGATCAAAAACAAAATTTTCTCTTTTTTCACCACAGATAGCCGCCTTACACAATTTATTAGTTTAATGTTTTTTAGCACTAGATTAAGTAAAAAGTTTTTTTCAAATCATTTTGTAAAATACTTTCTTAAAAATCCCATCCAATTGTTTGTAAATTTACATTTTCAACTTAAATCGCTCTGTCTTCGATTTGTCAAAATGTACAACTAAGTTCTATCGATTTTTCACCCATATGTAACGTTTTCGGGTAAACATTCATGTGTTTTCGTGACTCCTTTTTTGGGTCGTGGAAAACCCGTCTATTTCGTAAATGCGTCACGTTCACAATAAAACTTTTACAGATATTTCGAACTTCGTCGAAGTCCACAATTCCTTTGCTTATACTGGCTCGTAGAGAGAAGTCTGAAAGGTTTTTTCTTCCTAGAGAAACAAACCTTCCAAAATTTATTTTCGCATTGGTTTCTTAAGAAGAAAACTATATAATTTGTTACGGCTCCTAAAACAAGAGATATCGGCTGTTGATTTGCGTATTTTCAATATTTAGAGCTGGCATTCTATGACAATGAATATTCTCCCTATTTTTACTCTAAATAATGTTAATTCAAACCAATTTCTTATTGTTTTCTTTCTCACACTCATTTGCACCTAATGGTGCATAGGGCACTGCATTGTATTGAAAGGTGTTATCGAGATCATTTATTACATAAAAGCAAGGTGAGTAGTTTAGTATTTCAGATGTTCGATGTGTTTAATGAATAAATAATATCAGAGTAAAAAAAATATTATTTTTAAATTTTCAGCTGCATTTGAAATTAAACACAGACTCTTACGATGCCAGCCAATTGCGCTTACTTCTACCCTACAATGCTGACTATTAATTGTTAGTTTGCATTACTTTATACTAACTTGAAGCGTTGGAGTCAGTAAATTGGCGTCTTGTACCTACATTTCAATGAAGTCAACACTGCATCAATCCGATCGATTATTTTGTGCGCTACTGTGTGTGGATTAGTGTTTAAAAAATCAATTTAAAAAAAATATTTTTGAGCACCAATAAAAAAGAAAACTTATTAAATATAAATTGGCACGTCACTTATCGTGTCACTTTTGACAATGTATTTTATTTTATCATTTTGTCTAATGTTAGAATTGGGAAAATAAAATAATCAAAGAATAAATTGAAATTTAAGAGACAGTAGAAAATAAATATGATTTAATTTCTGTACTGAAATTTCTTAGTGGAAATATATTTATGTTATATAATAAACAAAAGCTTAATAGTTTTGTCAATTTTTATTTAATTTATACAGTGACTAAGTTTTGTCGTAACCGACATCATAAGACTGGTAATCGGTGACTGGTGGGTTACCGACACCACCAGTCTGATAATATCGGTCGCGACGCAACCCGGTCACTGGTCTAATAAAATAAAAGTAGAAAAACCAAATAGTTTTTCTTTTATTACACAGAAAAGAAATGTTTAAAAATTTTAAGCTAAAATGAATTAAGACAATTTTTACAAGTATTAGTATTTGAGAATCGTTAGACTATAATTCCTATTGATGTGTGGTAAATTTGCTTACAGCGACACGTGTCATAAAAATATATTATTATATTATGAAGAACATAACTTGTGTTGTGGCGAGGTTTCTGTTTATTTATTTGGCACAATGTCACCGAATCTATTCCCGGCGGCCCAAACTATTCTCAGAATCGGGCTGGTCTGTCAGCCATATTAATAAAAACATCAAAAATACATCGAAGAAATATCTAAAATTAAAAATTAAACACTTTACTTGTTTGCGTTGTTTACTTTGTTTTGACGTTTGAAAGATATTTAGCTATATTTAAGTTGTTTCATTGACATACTTACCGAGAGAGGTTATTTGTATTCTTGATTCCTTATTTATTTATTTATCGAACTGTTTGGCTGAGAATGTGATTCTTTTTTAATTATTTCTTCTAGATTTTCTTTTAATTCAATATTTTTTTCACAAACAAAACATTGATAATATTTTTTGAATGTATTTCGCAGATACTTTGTGGCACATGTTATAAACTTTATTTTACAAACTTTAATAACTTAGTTTTAAAAAATGGTATTCAAACTACTGGAATTTTTAAATTGCACATAATTAAGTTATTATTTATGATTATGGTCTTGTAAAAAAATTATGAAAACAAATGTAAAAGCTGATATATTTGTAATAGATTTTTCCAAAGCATCTTAAAAATATTACAATTTTTGATATACGAGAATATTAAATGTTTAACAATCGAAACATATTTATTTTTAATTTTTTATAAGTTCATATTAGTTTGAAATGATGTAAACATATAAATCGAGGTGTTTATAGGGCAAACGACCAGTTATTAGCTTTCCTTAAATACTCTTTACGCATACAAAACCTACGTCTTTTGGTCAAAAGAACTTTGATTATTATGCAACAAAGTTGCACAACCTACTTCCACTACCCACAAAGTCATTTAAAATAAAACCAAGTAAAAAAAAGCTATTTGTAGATGTATAATGTAGATAGATAAATCTGAAATAGATCACATAATTTGGCCATGTCGTATTTGATTGCATGTCGATAACAAATTTTCTTTATGACTATTGTTTAACGTGCCTTTGGAACAAGAAAACTCAGTGAGGGTAAATTGTTGTAATTTGTAATTATGTATTGAAAGAAAAATTAATAAATATAATTCATAATATAACTCCATATTTGGCCATCGGGGGTTAAATGCATTGTTTGTGTGATTAAAAAAAAAAACATGATTAAAAATACTAACTAGAATTTAATGAGTTCACAACAATATTTATTTCTTTATTGTTTATTTTTTACACTAAAAGAATGATTTAACGATATTTACACGTAAAATATGAAAAATATTAAACAAGGTTCAGACAAAATTTAAGGTTATTTTTATTAATTATGGGTTTACTTCGGGTTTGTCGTACAGTGCTATATGGGGAAGTCTAAGTGGTTCCATTCTCTTCATATGCGCATACTATTGTCTCCTTAGTTGCCTACTTTAATTAATTAATGAAGAATATCTTGAATGTTAATTTATAGGTAAAATATTAATTTTCTTTTGATCAGTCTATCTCGATAATGCGGACTTGTTAGCGGCTCCACGATACACTTGGCACCTGACGGGTGACAGATAATTTCACAAGCGGCGTTATATCGAGGCGAGCCTCGGGGAGCCGGGCCGGCCGTCGAATTAACGAGGGTCTCCCGAGATTCTGCACTTTAATTAGAGCCATATTCATAATAACTGTGCTGCCACAGCGCAAACGGACCACTGTGAATACGGAAGGGAAATTAATATAACTGAGGTTAGTTATGGTGATTCTTTTACAATTCTAACACCGAATTTACTAATTACTAATACAAATTAATTAATAACCGTTAGTATAGTACAAAAAGAGAAGGAAATAAATAAAAACAAAAAAAATAAGAATCAAAATTTCATTACATTTAAGTTTTGTACTGGCATTTTTTGGTGGAACTGCATTTTATAAAATAAAATAACACGTATATATTTAAAATCTTTACCACAACTTACGTGATATTATTATTATAATACAATACTTAACTCATTCAATTTAAATGCATTTTGTCAGATTTTTTTAAAATATATAATGATAGTTTTCAACCCCTGCCTGGTTGTCCTGTATATAACATGTATAAAGCACAGAATTTTTTCTAGCCTCACACCAGTCTAATAATATCGGTTAGACGAAACCCGGTCGCTGGTCAAATAAAATTCATGTGCGAAAATCTATATAATTGTGATTTTATTCTAAAAAATCATTATTTATTCGGCAGTCAGTTTGTGATAGTATTTTTCCTTTTATGATTAAAGTTTTTACTTGATAAATACTACGATTTATTAAAATCTATTGTGACAACTGTTCTAATATATTTTGCATCAGAAAATAAAATATATTTAAACGCCGGAATACGTAATGCATCGAAACATGTCACAATAGAAATAAGAAAAAGGTGATTGATTTAATTTACCAAGTAAAACTTTAATTCAAAATAGTATTTTTAATGTTACACGTGAAATATTGAAACCATCAAACCTATTTTATTTTACTCCATTCTTCATTATCCAAATAACAACAAATATTTCTAAGAATTTTGTATACTTTCCGTAGTGTGTGCCTACCCTCTTCTCAGGGGAGAATACTTTACATTCCTTGTCAAACCACATCGTTTTTCAGCAATTCCTTCTCTGTTCAAGACTAAGGAATAAACAGTATCTCTTCCCGGGGAAAATGAATCTTTCATATTGTCAAAAAAACTCTTGAAATATCATTACATCTTGATTGTAGAAATTTTCTTTGGGATTAACTGAATAATGTTACTGAAATTTAAGTTTTGTTAGACCTCTATTCAAATTTAAAAATACTTAATTAATGATAAACATTTTTCAAATTTTTATCATATTAGTTACTGCTTTTATTATTTGGAAATGTGAGTCTGACAGAAATCTCCAAGTTCATATATCGGTTTTGTAAATAAAACAGGAAGATTTCAATATATGTTATATGTAAATACTTCAAGTCACGGTTTTTCTAGTAAAACTGCAAGTGATACCTACAAAGTAATCATTTTAACCAAAGAACGATATGTCGTTAACTTTATAAAAAACCCAAGGTCTCTTTATTTCTATTTCAAAAGATTTTTTAATATACAAATGCTGGATCCAATAAACATCTTGTACGTGTAGCGAATCTAGTATTTATGAGAAAAAAATGGACACACAAATACTCGAACGAATGAAATAATTTGTGCATATAGATAATCATAAATTTGCAACGACAACAAAATAATAAAAACAAAAATAACATATCACCGGCTAGGTTTTCAAGGCTTGCGTCTCAAGACACTCGGCCATCATAATAATGTAAGAAATATTATAATTATACAAAAAAAACTTCCTCTTTAGTATTGCGCGTCTCGATTAAAACATCAAAGTCGTGTCAATTCAATTATAAGCAATCATGGAATTTTACCTTGTAAAGAAAACAACCTGTATTTATTTACTAGATAACAAAAATATTGTTTTTTAAATGATTAAAAAGTGAATTATCGAAACCAATTGAAGCAATTACACTTATAAAACATTATCGTTATTTTAATTCTTCACCGCGAAGGTCGTTTTTTGTTTGACGTATTGACTGAATTCAAAGTTCAGCAAATCACTATTTGAATTTATCGGATTCGTCTGCTGTCCATGTAAGTATGTATATCCAGGAAATAACCAAAAAAACTACCATTATTTACTATGTGTATTATTTTATAATCATTCAAATAACTATTTTGCCATCTTAATCTGACTCATTTATTTATTTAATTAAAATTATGTTTACAATTATTTTATTTTAAATTGTATTTTTACAAATATATATCATTTGTCTTTGATTTGTTGAATATTTAGGATGAAAAAAGTATGTAAAATTATGTTGAGATCAATCCTTGTCAGAAAATACAGACTTTTATACCGTGCTGAGAATAAATACAGCAATTATTTTTCGATGCAATATTAATCAAAGATCCGTGGTTCGATTCCCCCGTAGTAAAATTTGAACCTTGTTTACAACGACAAACCGCTTAATCGTACATTTACATAATGAATAAGCAGATAATATTTTTTTCCAAACTAAGGAAAAAAAACATATTTAAAAAATACGCATTCAAAAATGGTATTGCACTACAACACTAGATTCATATCCAGTGTTGACTACTACTCGAGTAATCTCGAGTGGTAGACAACAGTGGATATAAATCCAGTGTATCTAATCGAAAACTGTCGATCAAGGACTATTAACTACCGGTCACTACCGTTCTACGCTAGTTAGTTATTAACATTTTTTTGAATATTCTTTGCAGATATTTTTGGCACACTTTATAAATTTTATAAAATAAAAATATAATTTTCTTTCAAATCACTTAAATTTTTGTAAATTTATCTCCAAACGATTTTGACAATGACCTTGTCATCATTACTTAACTTAAAACTGTAAAACATTGAAAGTTTGCTAGGCGTGATAGATAACATTTAACAGTTTTATGTTTAGTACAGATCTGTCCCTGAAGATGACAAGGTGCTTTCCGAAACCGTTTGGAGTAAAATATACCAAAAATAAAAGTGATTGAAAACAAAGTTTGTTTTATTTTATAAAAATATTACAATTTGCCACAAACATCTGCAAAAAAACGTAAAAAAATCCTTAATTTATTTTTAAATAGTTTTATTTTATAAAGATATTACCGAGACAAATTGTCTCAGACTGTTTTTTGTGTGTAGGTACTGACTGGTTAATTTCAAAATACTTTAATACTAGTCATCGATATTTAGGGACATAACCATAAAGTGTTCATTTCTAAATGCAAATATTTTCATTGAATTTCGAAAAGATCTCAAAGTTATCAGTCAGCAAACTAAATCAGTTTTATTTGTGCCAAAATTGAAGATCAATGGAGTAAATTTTTGGTTCAGGAAATAAGCTGTCAAACGCACGAATACTTCCGTTCTCTACCGGTCCAATATGGCTTCCTCAATTGCGTTCCGAGATCGGATATCTAGGAAGTTAAATTACATCCTATCTTGCAGAGTATCTCTTCATCTCAGCTCCTATTACACTAACTATACAAAATATAATATGTGTACCTTTAAAATCGGTATTCCGGTGAATGACAAAAACTATTGTTTAAAAAATAACTTAAATATGAATGTTTCATGTATTTTAAATGTTAGAATAATTAATAAAAAAAATAATTTACTTAAATGATATATAATAGATTTAAATTAAAGATAGTGAAAGCCGAAACACAAGATTTATCTATCACGACGAAGATGAAGAATAAATAAATAAGTAAGGACCTTTATTTTGTATGTATACAAAAACCATAGTTAACTTTGTGGTATGGTAATATAGCACTGTCATTATCATTCATTGTTCAACTTGTGAAATACCTCTTAAAAATATTTTTCCTTGATTCGGCATTAACTTTGTAGAGTAAAAAAAAAAATAAAAATGAAAAGCTAAATTGTGAAACAATTCACCTGTAGATGAAAACAACTGTTGTTTTCGAAACTCATTAAGTGGTATTAAAAGAGTCTTAACAAGAGTCTTCTTGTGTAATTTTTAATTTGTTTTTTTAATATATACGCCTTAAATGTTTGTTTGTAATGTATATATTAATTATTGAATAAATTGAATTGAATTGAATTGAATTAAACAAATGTTTTCATAACCTCTCAAAAACACTTCTTCATGACTACCGGTTTTGGAAAAAACTATTCCATCATATGGTGAAATGTCCTTATTATACGCAAAACGATCGATGAATGATAAGCAGAGAGTAAAATAAAGAACACTTGAAAAACACATTTTTTCTTGATTTGGCATTCACGTGGTGGAACAGCATGATAACTCAAATACAAAAAAATACTTCTCTTATTTTTAATAATATAAACACGACAAGATTCGAGAATAACAAACGTAAAAGACAATATCCGAGCAAAACGTCGAGGAAAATTGATAAAAGGTGTTCCATTAATGCATGACAATGCACCGGTGCATACTGCCGCCATTTCACAAAGCTCCCATCCGCGAATGCAGCTTTCAAGAAATAGAACATGCACCGTATAGTCCACAAAAAGCTTTTAGTGATTATTATTTATTTCTAATTAAAATTTTTACGTTTTAAGGAAGAAAGTAAAGTTCAAATTAATAGAGCGATTGGAGAGAAAAAAAAACATTACTTTTAGAAGGGTACAGACTTGTTGATTAATTCTTCAATTTACATTTTGATATTTCAACATAAATGGAGAAACATATGGATGTCTGGGTATTTACAGGGCTTATGATCTATCATAGGCTAATTTAGTGATCACTTTTCACACGTGCAACATTCACCATTCTACCCATAATTGACAACCACACAACTCAAATTTTCGGAACTCCTTTCATATTTTTCTTTATCTATGTTGATGGCAAAATATTAAAATAACTCCTGAGTAGAGAAAACCCTTAATTTTTGAACAATTATTCAGAAAAACTGTACTAAATCGTAAAATTTTACAACGCTTACTATTATTTATTGCTAGACCGATTGCCATAAAGGGATAGAGATATGAACAGAAACAGCGAGAACCAAATATCTTCCAAGAACTTCAGAATTGAGGGCATTAAGATGCATAACTGGTAACACGTTAAGAAACTGAATGAGGAACACGAAAAATCGTAAAATGTATAGTAAAGAGGATATAGTCAGATGAGGAAGACGGCGAAGACGATTCCGGAATGCACATATCAGTAGAATGTAATAAAATAGACTGGCCCGAATCGCTCTTCAAGATAACGCAAACGGAAGAAGACCACCTAGAAGATTTCCAAAACGATGGTGTAAAAGCTGGCAGTCACGAGAGACGGATAACAGAAAAGACAGATTCTGGGATCTTTGAGAAGAAAGAAGAAGACTATCACTTTATCAGTTGGAAAATTTATAACGCTTACTACTTATAAAGGGAATCGTTCTTTCTCACATATATCCGTTGCATTGATTGATTTCTGTTTCCATATCATCTTTTTCAATATATAATAGCGTTGCATATAAAATATATTGCTTTTGCCAATGTCCAATATTACTTAATTATAAAATATGATAGACTTATTATTAAACTTTACATTAATTCTGTTCATTTTAAAAATAAAAACTAAAAGTTTGTAGATAATTGGGTTCCTGCTCGCCAGGATGAGATGGATATCTGTAGGGAGAGGAATAAGCGGGGCCAGAGTCTTAAAAAATGTTGACATTTGGTCATTTATTGGGCAAACAAATAATATATGGTTAAAAACGACACTTGCAATGGCATATGATCTACAACAGTGTAATGTATATCATTGCACTTTCCTCAGAATGTACGATATCAGTCATTCAATATTCTCTCATCGATCTGATACTTTTCCTTTCAACGTATTTCATTAAATTAAATGTCTATCTTTCCTACTTGTTTACGATATGGTGAACTGAAATGCTATGTTGAAAGATTCGGATATTTATATACCCCTTGTAAATATTACGATACGAGTTTTAATAATAAAAAATATTTTGTCGAATTCGTAACTAAACTATTTCCGAATTCACGGATTAGTACTGATTTAAAAAAAATGTTTTTAATCTGTCTAAACAAGCTTATATTAATTTTATTTATTATTTTGGCATTGATTTTTACCACTCGAGTTTTTTACGACTGGTTTTGGCAGCTATATTAAAATTATATAATATTTAAACCCGTTGATGGAAGCATGTATAGCTTCCAAAATAAGTCTTTAAAAAATAATACTTAAGTGGTAAAAACAAGTGTTTTTATTTACAATTTGAACTTATATTAAATATAGATTTTAATATTTTATGTCAACATCTCAACATCATTAAGAAGACCACGCGAGTCTGGGTATTTACAGGGCTTAAGACCTATAATAGGCTGGTTTAAATGGTCACTTTATACACTTACAACATTCACCATTCTACCCATGATTGATAACCACACTCTATTTTTGAGGAGTATGCCTATGTGGAATCAAACCCTTGACCTCCAGTGGGGTATCTAACCGCTCTGACCACTTCAATACGAAGGCAGACCAATATGTAAAAATTGATAGTTATTTTTTCGTCATTTTCACAATACTAAGTGAGAACAAGAAAAAAAATAATCATTTAATTGTATATCGCCTTTGATAATGATGCGGTTAACGTGGTTATTAAACGTTTGTCTGAATTACTGAAATTGACAGTAACCTGACGAATAAATACCTACGCACATCCATTTAGCACCATCAAATACCCGTTTAAGTCGACCCATCACATGTCCCATTAGGGGGATTAAGGATTACGTACTTCTGCTTTACATTTTGTAATTTGAAACTAAGGCCTTTTACCGACACTTCCAGTTCTATACTGCCTCTCGGAACATTAAATTTACTTTATTTGAAACGTTTCAAGTAAATTCGATTTGAATAAAATTACAACTTTATCATCCTTATGGTAATCTTTAAATTTAAAACATGAAGAAAAAAAAATAGAGCGTGTAAGGAAACTCCATTAAAAAAAGCCTTTTCTACCATTATCGAGAAAGAATTATCATGAGCTGTAAAAAATAACCTTCAAAAATTCCAAAACGAATGCTACTTTATTCGTTATGTTCAATAAAACAATAAAAAACAATCAACAAAACATGTTCTATCTAATATTTTTTACTAATTTTTAATCACACCAAATGGTGCATAGGGTACTGCGTTAAATTTATTCAATGTTAAGTCAATATTATTTTGTAAAGGCAAGGTGATTATCCACCAGGTTTCGCTTCAGGTACCAGTATATGGTAATATCAAATAAATACTTCAGTGAACAAAACCTTAAAGCCTAATGCTTTAGAGGCGAAACATTAGTACCTAGTACATACCATATATCTAACATATAATCTATGGTATATTAACTAAACTATCACAAAACAGTTTTAGAATGACGTAACATATTTCTGAACAAGAAATATTTCTCTTCAATAAATTCAACATATAAAACGCAATGATTGAGGCTAAGATAAATTTTACTAGACTAACTGATAGGGGTGGAAGTTATTTATGATGTGAAGGGATGAAATGCCAAACATTTAAGAGTTCGAGGAAATGTCACCAACAATGTTTTTGACATTTTGTCATTGCCCTTTGGGGAATATCCTCTTGATGGATAGGAAACAACTATAAATCATTTATAATAATGCATTTTATCAAACCCTTACACTCGTTAATCACACGTTTAATATTATTAAGGGTTGAAGTAGCTATACTTTTTCATTTGGTATTTTTGTTGTTGTTAGATTTCGATTCTAAAACTTGCTCATAAAATGTCAAATTTGCAAGGTGAATTTATATAAGCATTACAAAAGCCTGAATTATTTATCAAGCACTAACTTATCTAATCCTTAGCTAATGAATAAAGCTACATTTTTAAAATAAAAACTGTTTTACAATATTTACATTTTTTTCAATTGATTGAACTCAAACAATGGATTCATTTTCACGAGCAAAAAACATAGATTTACCACTTTGAGACTTTGCATAATTTTTTGGTTAGATAATACGAGTATGTACGTTAGTAGTCACTTTTTACACTATGTAACATTTTATATACATATATAAATATATATACCTTACATATATATATATATATATATATATATATATATATATATATATATATATATATATATATATATATATATATATATATATATATATATATATATATATATATATATATATATATATTTATGTATATATATTTAAATATATATATATAATATATATAAATATATATATATATATATATATATATATATATATATATATATATATATATATATATATATATATATATATACATATATATATTTATATATATTTATCCCAGTATGAATAACATCTTTCGCTACTGTCGTTTGCTATAAGAATGAATAAAAACATACTTTCATGTTATTGAAGGAGATTGAATAAAATTTAACATTGTTTTCTTTTATTACATGTGGTAGATTGTAATGTTTTTGGATTTCCCCCAAAGAAAATGTTATTTCCCGCGGGAACTGTTCTTGTTACGTCGAAATCTGTTTTACTTGTCGCCTTGTTTTAGACAATCGCTATTCTTTTTAACCCCACTATGTCAATAAAAAATGAGATATTTCCATTAATTCATTTTTCGCCATATTAAAAAAACCTAAAACAAATTGATTTTATTTTCATCATATTATTTAGTGATTGATGTTTAATTTTAAAGATATTTGTTGTGGATAGAATTTGTTTTAAACCACTTTTAAAGACATTTTAACGAATCGAAAGAGCTTTGCGGAAAAAAGATTGTTTTCATTATTATTATTTTGATGAAATATTGTACATTCAAAAGTTTTTTTTCTTTACCTCTTTTTCACACCAAAATGGTGCAAAAGGTACTACGTCTTATTGGTTTGTGGTGGAATCGATCATTAATTACAATTAAAGATGCTAATTGAACACTCCTGTGCTCTAGATCTAAGGGTGAAATAAATATGTGTAGGGGTGAAAAGACAAAAGTAGTAATCATAAGAATAAACGATATTTTACTAACTTTGACCCTAAACTCTTTACACTACCTTGAATTAAATAAATTTGAAATGCTTTGTTATTGAAGTGAAACTTTTTTAGACAAATAAGTTTAGATCAAACAAAAAGTGAAACACTTCCCCTTCGCCAAATTCAAGAAAGAAAAGAGTGATTTTTTTCATGGAGTATAAATTTATGGAAATTTATGAATTAAATAAATATTTCATTTAATTAAGAAAGGATTTATTAAATTTAATTCCAAATAAAAAAAAATCGATCCTAAATTCATAATAAAATCGTCAACAAGATAATTGCATAGAGTCAACTGTTTGTAGGAAAACGAAAAAATACATACCTTTTATTTAGGTGACTTCAATGTACAGATGCGAATGATGGAATATAAATTTATTTTAAAACTGATTTTTTCTAGATGTTTTAATAAAAAACAAAGAAAAGTTCGAAATAAGTAGTTTTATTGAAAAATTAATTGTTTTTTATTCCATAATCAGGAGTGTACAAAGGGTTTTCACATTTTTATTTCATGTGTAGGTACTTTAAGACGGATTTTGCAAACAAAAAACCTAATATTATACGCGATGGTAAAAGTTTAATTTCTTTTAACATATGTGGAAACCATAAAACGTACTAATATTTCATGGACCTATAGAAAACATGTTTCATCACTGAATTTTTCTTTGTCATGCAAATTTTCAAACGTAAAAGCTGTTTTTATTGGCTCAGAAATTGAAAAGTGATGTAGTTTTACTGTCATAGAATTTGTAAGAAAATGGGTCTAAACTTTTTTTCAATATTTTTTTGTAGTATTCGATAGCCTAATATTTTTTTTATTTACATTTCTTAACTTATGCTTTGTGTATCGTACAAAGAATTTAGAATCACATATCAACGCTGTAAGCACCTAATTAATTGAATTAAAAATAAACAATTGGGAGAGCAGAATGAGTTGTCAGTGGTAGATGTCAGACGATTACAACCGTAAAATAAGTATTCACAATTTGGACACAGGCCAAAAAAATATCATGACTACGAATTGTGTGTTTATTTAAAAAAAAAAGTAACAGACTTGACATTTTTAGGATATCATCATTCGCAAATTACACCGTATAGATATTTACATAATACAAGGCGAAAACTAGTTAACGCGAGCCTCAACTGCGTTCCGAAAAACCATTATTTATAACAATCAACCATGATCTACATCAAATATAACTGATAATATAGATTAAAATCTAGAATTCGGACCTCACATACTAATAAAAAGAGTTTTTGCACAATAAAAAAAACTTTTTTTAAATATCCAATACATGTCTTCACGCAAAATTCTAATGTTTTAAGAACAATGTTTCTAAATTGGATCCTATATATATATAAAGAACTTCCAAGAATTTGAGTGGTGTGGTTGTGAATAATGGATAGAATTGGTGAATGTTACACGTGTGTAAAGTGATCACTTAAACCAGCCTATGCCTCTTAATGCCTAGACTTTCATATCCTTCTTCGTCTATGTTGAGAAGTCAAAAATAATAAAAAATTAGCTCCTCATTAGAGATAATCCAGATTTGTGTTTGGACAAACTCAAAATGTTGTTGCTTTAACTATTTAATTTCATTAATTGATTCAGTCACTTTCTAGTAAAATCTATCCATTTTTAATAAATGTTTTACTTAGTCAATACCACTATTTAGAAAGTGGTATTTACTAAGTAGAAAATTAATTTATTCTAACAAAATCATCATGGTTGGTTAGAAAAAAAGCGAAGTGATCGTTCGGTCGAAATTTTGTTAATTAATTGAGATTTATCCTTGGAGAATATCTTATATTGTTAGGGCAGTTGCAAAGCTTTCTTTTTTATTTAGTTCCCAAGACAAGCACAGAACTACAAAACAATCAGTGTGATTCTGCTGACTCACTGTATTGTAAGTCAGCCGGGATCTTTTCCAATTCGGGCTTTACGGACGAAGCTACAGCCCACACTGAAAAAAATAATCCAAACGGATCTTCGTTACAAATTATTTTCATTTTGTAACTAAAAAACATAATAATCCACTTCGTTTCGATGTTTCATGATAGCTAAATGAAGTTTCATTAATTGATTTGGCAGTTACTTTGCGGTAAAAAACTATCCATTTTTAATTTAAGTTTTATTTAGTAAAAACCACTATTTCTTAAAATCTATTGTAACACGTGTTTCAAATAACGTAAGTGTTTGAAAATGATGCGGAATGTATCGAAATACATGTCATTATAGATTTTAAGAAAAACTGTAAGTTCAACTAAAATTAAAAATGGATATAGATAGTGTTAAGACGTTGTGAGCCTGGAATCATTTGTATAACTAAGCAAAATCTGTTACATGTTTATGGTCAGAAAAATCTACGTGTGGGGGGGCTACATTTTTATTGAAAAAATACCTTTTTTTTAATTGGGGTTATTCAAAGTTTAAAAAAAAATATTTTTTAATTTGTTAATTTTAATATTGATAATATATCCAGCTTTTAATTTTCATGTTTTATAAAAAATCTGTCATTTTATTCACCCTTGATAAGTTAAGTCACTTAATTTTTTTAAAATTGTAATAATTTTTCTGAATAGTATTTCAATTTTGTAACATCTTTTTACCTAAACCAATAAAATTTCCAAAGCTGGTGAAGATTAAATAATTAATTAACCAATGTTATAAAAAAAAATATCTTTGTAAAAAATCCCTCAAAAAAGATTTGAGAAATTAATTAGATTACTAACAGTTTTAAATGTTTGTTTGTGAAATTTAAATGTAAAGGTATTAAAAAGAAAGTAAAGTTATATTAAAAAAAGATACTAAAGCTCCGCACAATTTATTTATAGCGTACGTAATGCCAGAACAAATTAATCAACTATTTGTGTTTATTAAAAAAAAGATATTCAACCAAAGTTATATTTGCTTTGTTTACTGGAAACATATTAAATCATTTTTAAAATGAGGCTGCCACCTACGAAAATTAAGTAATTTTTAATGAAGTTGTGTCAAAATTTGGATAGAAATATGTTTTTTTTTATTGAAATTCAAAGCATTTACTTTGTGAATAGTCTTTTTTGTTTTTTTTTCAGAGTACCGTGAGTGGTTACAAACTAATATTACTTATATTTTTATAAAAAATAGTAAAAATTGCTAACCACAAAGTAAAGAGTTTAATTACAAAAATATATAAATAATGTTATATTGGTGAGTACGGGGTTAAAAGCGCAGTGACTTGTTATTTACTAACATTTTTGTAAAAAAAAAGTTAAAATGACCAATCACAAAGCTAATGCTTTAGATATTTAAAATATGATAAAGACGAGTAGTGCCTTAAAACTAAGGTGAGTGGTTATATACTAATATAACAAAAAAATATTAAAAAGTACAAATATTGTTCATCTTTGTAAACAATATTTTCTCACTAATTGATTCTGCAGTCACTTTGTGGTAATATCTATCTGTTTTTAACTAAATTTTTACTTGGAATATACCACTATTTCTTGAAATCTATTACAACACGTATTTCAATGAATCCTCAGTAAAAATTATGCAAAATGCATTAAAATATATGTCACAATGGATTTTAAGAAAAGTGGTATTTATCAGGTATTTTTTTATGAAAAAATATCAATCAAACTATTACGGTAAATAAGAACTTTCCTGATATCCCTGTATGAAAGCTGTCCGATAATAAAGATCTTCCCTCGGGGATGGAGGAAGAAGGCTTTGTGCTATTCTCCAGCGGACACTTCTATTGTTTGGTCCTTCGCCTCCCATAAGAAAAGAGTCCGCCACAGTTGACCATTATTATTCGTATTATTAAAATAATAATTTGCTGTCTGCTGAAAATCACTCCTTTATTCCTGAAGCAAGCTTTGTGAAGATTTTTTTTAATTTTCAAGAGATATGAAAAAGGATTTTATTGTTTTTTCTCCTATTTAGCAGATGCACCAGATAAAGTCAATTACTAGCATCACAATGAGACTCTGTTAATATTTATTGTACAAAATTTTGAGTGTATTCAAATACTTGTTTACAAATCTAGATTTTCTCTAATTAGGAGTTATTTTATATATTATTTTTTGACATCTCACTATACATGTCTCTAGTGAAATTTTAGTAATTCAAGCACTATGTTTCGAATTCGAAAAATATCTATTGAAGTTCCGATAATTTTAGAAGTGTGGCTGTCAATCACGAGTTGAATTGGTGAATGTTACACGTGTGTAAGGTGATAACTTAAACCAGCCTATGACGGTCATAAATCTAGATTATCTCTAATTAGGAATTATTTTATATTTTATTTTTTGACATCTCACTATAGATGTCTCCAGTGAAATTTTAATCATTCAAGCACTGTGTATCGAATTTGAAAAATAAATATATAGATTTATAAATTTAGAAGTTCCAAGAATTTGGGAAGTGTGGGTGTCAATCAAAGGTAGAATTGGTGAATGTTAAACGTGTGTAAGGAGATTACTTAAACCACCCTATGACGGTCGTTAGCCCCGTAAATGCCCAGACTTCCATATTCTTCTTCATCTATGTATAGACGTCAAAAATAATATTTATTGTATTACCTTATTACGGACGCATTAGCGCTGACCGTAAATAGATCTGTGTTACACTGCTCGAAAATATATTCATTCAAACAACTTCATCTTCTACTTCTCAGTCTTATTCCTCATTATTGAGGATTGTGACCCTTGTGAAAGCAATACTCTTGTCCAGTTATCCCTTGACTGCGCTGCACGTAGCGCTCTAACCACCGAGGTGCCTGTTGCTGCCTTAACTTTATCGGTCTATCGTGTGGGGAATCTTCTTTTCCCTCTTTCCTCCTCCAGGCTACGGATCACAACCAGTCATTACCACGCGCTACCTATACAAAAAAAACTGAAGAATCCGTCTTGTACAGACCAACTAGTTTGTTAAAATAACTTACTAATCAACTAAACATCACGCCGCTTCTCAGCAGGGGTAGGCAGAGGGAGTAGAACGCCATATCACTCTGTCTTTGCAAATATTATTCGCTTCTTCTACATTCATGTACCTCTTCATATATACCTGCAAATTATTTTGACTGCTGACCCCGCCGCTTTCAAGTTTTTGACAAACCTGATCACGCTAAGTTTTTCTCGGTCTTTATCTAATTTTTTTTTCTGACTACGTTGGTCTCAAAATTTTATTCTACCGTTTTTTTCTCACTCCAAACCATCTTAACATGCCTTTTTTTAATTCAATCGATAAAACTAATCCCAGCATTGCGTTCTATCCTATTTCATCATTCGAACATGGATTATACATTGTTTTATCCCACATTTGTCTGAGGGATCGCATTTCAAGTGAATTTAATCTACTTTCATCCTTCTTTTGCCAACTCCATGTTTCGTTCTCATACTTAATTTTATCGATAATGCTTATCTCAGCTTTGCTTTCCTTCCTTATTTCACTATAAGAACATGTATCATACATTGTTTTATCCCATAATTGTCTGACGGATCGCATTTCGAGTGTATTTAGTCTACTTTCATCCTTCTTTTGCAAACTCCATGCTTCGTTCTCATACTCTAGAGTTAGAACCAGGATTCGGTTGTGTAGGTACTATAGATATTAAGTTTATTAATTTTTTTTTGTATCAGATAAAAGAGTTTACATTTTTAATCAAATTATTTTTAATTTAAAAAAAATTAAACACTTGAATATACCACTTGATGAGTCTTATTTTTATATACGACTAGTTTCGAAAACTATTTAGGGATGTTTTTTTGCTCGTTAGTTATAATTTTTACCAGTAGATGAAAACATCTGTAAGTTTTTGAAACTAATCGTATATAAAAATAAAACTCATTTTGTGGTATATTAAAGTGTTGAATTAAAAAAAATTACAATTCATTCCACAAAGTAAATGCCAAATCAATAAATAATAAAATTATTTTTGTTTTAATCGAATCATTTAAAATTGGAATTCTTTAGATTCCATGGCGTAGAATGTTTTTTAAACACATTTTTTATGGCTACAATATTTAAAGAACAGAAAAAATAATTAAAAAAATTCCCTTGATTAAAATAACATTACTTGGTATTCTATTATTTAGCGATCAGGATTAATAGATTATACCCATTTTAAGTGAAATTCCAATCTGACCACAGTTTTCTGTTGGCAACGAGAAGAATTTATTATATCGGCCATGTTGAAAATAAATACCATAACCTCGCATACCAGCATTCCCCTATCTTAACTTATTCAGGTCTAAATATAATTAATTAAAACAAATTAAACATCAAAACGATTTTTTACTGATTTTTTTTATGTTTTTAATTTGTTTTGAACAAAAAGAGATACAAAAAAGTGTTTTGATCAAATTGTTTTAATGTTAAATGAATATATGTATTATCTCAACAAAGATGAAGAAAAATATGGGTCTGGGTATTTACAGACCTGAAAACTCGTCAAAGGATGGTTTAAGTTATCACTATATTCACGTGTAACATTTATCATTGTTCCTATGGTTGACAAGCACACTCCTCAAATTTGTAAACAAGGATTTTGACACACCTTAAAATGTTGCAAAAAATAAACTTTAAAAAAAAATCAACACATTTTATGGATTATTAATTTGGTGCAATATCTTCCAAGTATGCAATAATATAATTTTGTTTCTTGTACCTTGAATATTTTTCATTAATGTGCATAATTTTAATCCTGTACGATAAACGGTAAGAATATTAAAATTATTTTAAATTTACCAAATATTTTTATATTATCCACTGACACTTCGTGATGGAATTGCATTTTTAATTTATTATTAGATTAAAACCAATATTTTTAGCTTTTCCACTTTTTTATTTGACCAGCGACCGGGTTTCATCGTTACCGACATCATCAGACTGGTATCACCAGTCTGATGATGTCGATAACGACGAAACCCGGTCGCTGGTCAAATAAAAAAGTGGAAAAGCTAAAAATATTGGTTTTAATCTAATAATAAATTACCAAATATTGTTCATTTTTATGAAAGTATCTGAATCAGAATCAGGTAAAGTGTTGTCGAGGAGAAGAAATATTTTTAAAAAAGCAAACAGTTTTATTTGACGCTTAGAGATCTAAGAATATAAAATAATGTTTCAGACAATAATATCGCAAAGGGTGTCATCATATTAAATCATTAGTCAATGACAATATTAAAAGTTCTATAAGGGTGTATGTATAAATAAATAAAAAAATTCAAGTTTGCTTTTAAATAAGAAACTCTTTTGGTTTTCATGAGATATGTATTTTTCATCGTTTGATCAGGTATGCTAAACACTTGAAAGTCAGGTTAGGAGTCGTAATAATCGGCGGGTATGTATGAGGAGATGCATGAACGTGGAAGAGGCGAAGAATGTTTGCAAAGACAGAGTGGTGTGGCGTTTTATTCTCTCTGCCTACCCCTGCGGCGAAGCGGCGTGATGGTTAGTTAGTTAGTTTTTTTTCTGGTTGCGAATTTAAGCAAAAAAAAACTAGTTTAAAAAAATGTAGCTAAATGTTCATATCTTGAGGCAAAATACAATAAAATTTCATATTCTCAAATTATATTTAAAAACGTGATATGAAAAAATATCTAAGGATTTTTTAACTGTTTTATCCAAGGAAATAAATTGCGATTGCTTTGTCCTGATATTTGTAACTAAAGAGGTTGGATCAATCGTCAAAGAAAATTTCATTATTTTCGAATAAAATCATTCTTTCAGCGTATTCTTTTTTTATTGAATTAATCAAATTGTTGCAAAGAACAAAGACGAGAGCCTTGCTATTTCATTTAATCATTTTATTCCTTTCGAATTTTTCGAGACATATGAAACTAAAACATCCTATTATATTTTATTTTCTGTGATACGATACACCAAATTAGATTTATCCCAAATGAGCTCTCTGTTTTCTCGTCTGCTATGTACGAGTATAAAACCTTTTCAAATAATGTTTCGAAGATTCACGAAGACAATTTTTTTAGTATAAGCTTATCAAAGCATTCATTGGGCTTATGATCATTATTAAGTAGTTTGAACAATTATTGTACACTTTGTAATATTCACTATTTTCCTCATAATTTAACATTAAAAACTAACTAACTAACTAACCATCACGCCGCTTCCCCGCAGGGGTAGGCAGAGAAAATACAAACATTCTTCGTCTCTTCCACGTTTATGCATCTCCTCATACATACCCGTCGATTGTTACGACTCCTAACCTGACCACTTTCAAGTATTTGGCATACCTGATCGTGTCATGTTTTTCTTGGTCTTCCTCTGCTTCTTTTCCCACTAACATTCGCCTCATAAATTTGTTTTACCGTTCTTTCCTCACTCATTCGTTCTACATGTCCAAACCATCTCAACACACCTTTCTTAATTTTATCGATAATGCTTATCTCAGCTTTGCATTCCTTCCTTATTTCACTATTCGCACATCTTTCATACATCGTTTTGTCGCACATTCTTCTGAGAGATCGCATTTCGACTGCATTTAGTCTACTTTCATCTTTCTTTCGCCAACTCCATGTTTCACTTCCATACACTAGAGTTGGAACCAGGACTCCGTTGTGCACTGCCAGTTTAGAAAAACATGTGTAAATTTAATATATAAACACCATTCACGGGTGATTTTCAAAAATTTGGACAAAAAATTTTTGTACATTTTGGATTTTTGAATAACTGTGATTTTTCATTAAAATATTTTCATTTTTTCCTAATTGTCAACACCTTCAAGTAAAATGCTAAAATATTTGATTTATTTTATACTCATTTTATAAAAAAAAATACGCAACATATATAAACAGTATTAATATTATTTATTGTATCGACTGAATTATTAACCCTACGGATGAAATGACATCCATAAGATGAATAATCCAGTGTCCGATATAAAAATTTATTTATATTTTTAAATAAACAACTAGTTAAAAAAGAAGTGTCTAAAAATTTCAATGTTTTTTCAGGCTCTATCGTCGCAAATTATATGTGAACTATTCGAATGAATCTCACCTATGTTCAAATGGAATAAGCTTAATACATTACAAATTGTTCAACTGATGGCGTAACGACCGACCGTAATTCATGAATGTTTCGAAAACCTTACTCGTATGTGGTCAGATCTAAGATCAATTCATAAATACAAGTTTCAAGAATTAGTGCGATAAATATGTTTAATAATGGGCAGAATGGTGAACGTTTCACAAGTGTATAAAGTGATTGCTTAAGCCAGCCAAATGCTAGGTTGTAAGCTTAGGGATCCTCAGATTTCCATAAACATGTTTTATATCAAGTTGAGATACTTAAAAAAAAATTAAATACTTAATTAATTTTGTATACCAATTCTGAATTTAACGACTCTTAAGGGTTTGTTATTGGATTGATTGATTACAGACTCTTTTCGTAATAAAACGAAAAGTAAAGAGATCGTTTATTATTTTTTTTAAATAACGAGGCGTGAATAAAAAAAGGCAATCCGAAGCTTAGAGCCTCTCATTTCACCCCCCAAACGCGTTACAATAAACGTTTGCGCAAAGTTTAAGGACACTTAACCTTGACACAGAGCCTTCAGCCTCTCAAATATTTACACTCCTTGCCGCCAGAGGCGCTGCGCACTGACACCACCAACTAACTTCCTGAAACTTTCCTTCGAGCTCTGAAAAAGGCTCTGCAAACTTATGAAGATATTTCAGTCTGAAACTTTATGACTAATGATGAAATAAATGATTTTGAAATCTTCGAAAAGAGAATGCTTATAATTGATAGATAAAATAATCCAAGATGTAGTGTTCTTGAAACTATTAGGGGAAGCACTTATAACTTTCTATCGTTTACTCACAGTGCACTTTTTTGCTATCAAAGTTTGCTCGACTTAGAAGTATCATGAAAGAAATATACTCTTAAAATACTTTTACCATAAAATAAGGCAAAAATAAATTATCAAACTCGAGTCGATTCCTTTTAGAAAACCGTTATTATGAAAAATGATTTCGGTAGTAAAATATTGTTAATGTTTTTGTTTTTAATTTTCTTTTGAATTTCTTAATCCATTCCAAGTAAATTCTATTCTCTTTTTCCTAAACAGTTTTTTTTTATATCCACAGTTAACACTTATTTTTATTTTTTAAATCATAACAAAGGCAAGGATGTAATTGAAATACTTGAATGGATATATTTAAATATTTAAAATTATTACAACCCACAGTCAGTTTGTTTAAGTGATCACTTTTATACACTGTAAAACATTGACGATACTACTCATATTGGTATACGACAATATAACTCAAATGTTGGAAGTTGTTTTTATTTCAAGTGAAAGATACATTTTTCTTATTCCAATACAAACTTTAAGTTGCCATTTTTTATTAAATATTACAATCTTAGGTTTGTACGAACTAAGTTTTTTACACATACGATTACATAACGCTCTTTTTAAATACTGATGGCCTCTACTATTTTGATGTTTTTATTTCTCTGATTTGTTTTTACTCGCTTACTTACGGAATTGCAGTTAACCCTGAATATGGAAACTATTTATATTATAGTTTACAAACACAATGAAATTTAAACACCCAACGTTTACTGTTGTAATTTTTTTAAACTGAAAAAGAAGATTCTTGCACAGTTATCTTTTGGATTATTTAGTTTACTGGTATAGTATGATAAATTCTGTATTTTTTTAAAAAGTAAAATTAGGGAAAGTGAGAATAAAAAAGATTGCTGATTTATCATTTCATCAATTTTACAATGAGCTATGTGTACTGATAATTTGAGGAATGTGTACCGATTTTTTTTCGTAAGCGATTTCAAAATTATTTTTATCCGTGTGTTATTTTTAATAAATTAATAACTTTTTTATTTAAGTTTGTTTGAGATGGTATTCATTATTTATTCTGACTTAAATGTAAGAGTATGCATAATAACGGTTCTGTCTCTACACAATTTGTTGCTTTGAAAATGGTCTTTTTAACGCATTGACAGAAACAACAATTTTATCCTGCTATTCATTTCAAGAGGCCATCTCATAAGAAATTTTTTTACAAACGCAACCTTCAGAAAATATCAAAAGGAATCTTAAAAAATTATAACACTTTTAAAAAAAAAAAAAAAATGCTATGAAAAATATTGGAAAGCAAATTTATTTGATAGAATCAATTAGCTGTAATCTTATTTGTAGGTTGTGCATTAATTAAAAAGTAAAATAATAAAAACACAACTAATATAAAAAAAATAAATCGTAGATAGATATAACTGTATTTATCAATTTAAAAGATAACAAAAACATACTTAAAACGAACTTCTTTTTACCTACAATAACTTATACAACTTTTATTTTCATTTTTGGGTCCGTTAAATACAGGGTTAACCTCAGTAACGTCCAGTTTATGACTTGAACTTTGATCTCAGCCACTGATTAGATTTGCCAAATTACATAGCAAATATTTTTACACGTTTTATTAGTACGTGAATTAGTCTTAAATATATCGTAGTAAGTAATCAGCAAATTCCTGTCAAATTTGTCAGGATATGGTGTAACAAATGTGATAAAAATATTAAATAATAGTTGTTAGAACAGTGGTAAACAAAGTTTTAAAAACTTGTGCATGTAATACTGTTAACGCATAAATAAAATTGTAGTTATGCTTATTGTGATGTGAAATACAGTTCATCAAATTTGAGGTGATCTAATTACGAAAAAAAGTTTATTTAATTTTTTAACGTTATATCTAATAATAACCGTGATTTATTTTAAATCCGTGCATGACAGGCTAAGAGTAAGAACCACAATTATTAAATTCGCATTTCAAAAACTTTATTTTTGCTCATAATCTGAAGTACAAACGTATTGACTAAGCAATCGATATTTTTTATTTGTTATTCTTCCATAAAATTAAGAAAAATGTGTTAAAATGTTTTGGATATGTGAAACGAGTGAGTGAAGACAGAATGATTAACAATTATATGTTGTAAATGTGGTTGAGAATAGAAGCACACGAAGATAAAAAAGAGGGAAAATTGCTAGGATCAAATACTTCAAATACTTGAAATATGACCTTAGGGGAGATGTGTATGTTAAGAGGAGATGCATGGTGGGAGAGAGGCAAAAAATGTTCGCAAAGAGAAAGTAGTCTGGAGTTCCATCTTCTCTGCCTACCCTTGCGGAGATATCACATGATAGTTAGGTACTTTTTAATGTTCTTTAAAATCCTCTCATTTAAATTCACGTTCTGTCGAATGAAATGATTTTAAGAAGGTATCAAAATTCACTAAAATCAAAATATATATATATATATATATATATATATATATATATATATATATATATATATATAACGTTTTTTTGTAGTAAATTTATATTTTTATCATGAGTACTTTATAATTGACCCAAATAAAATGAAATAACATAGAAATAATTTGGTGGAATGAATTTATATGGGTTTATTTTAAAATCCATTCTGAAACTTGACTAAGCTGAACTTTTCATACTAGTGAAATAATTCATTTGGGAGTATACTAGCAGTATTATTTATCGTATAATCCTTTCAATTGAACAACTCTGAAATTTGGAATTACTGAAAGTTTCGGAAGGGATTGCTGGTAGATAGGAATTTTATGAGATTTTAACATATTCACAGAACCACAAATAATTCTGACTAAAAATATTTTATTCTTAGATAAAATTATTGATATTTTTGAAATAGTTTTTTAACAGAATTCTCACCTTTATTTTTTTCCATAAGGTATTTCCACTTTGGTGCTATAAATATTTAATTAAAAATCTTTGAAAAAATATATCGGGGTAATCTGATCACTGATTATTGAGAGCGTTCTTTTAACGCATAAACGCGTGCATGTAATATAATGCGTTTTTGGAAGAAAATAATAAGTTTACGGGTAATTTTGTCAAGATATTGTTGAAGAATTCTTTAGATAGAAATATGCGAATCTGGATATTAATAAATACTTGCAATTGGCTAGTTTTAGTGAATACTTCTGACACATAAAGTCTCAATATAAACCAGCTATTAACAGATCGTTAGCTCTTTAAACACGAAGACTGCCATATTTTTATCGAAATAAATATATATTAATATTTTTCACATCTTAACATAGATGAAGAAATATATGGAAGTCTGGGTATTTACTGGGCTTATCTACCTTATTACCTATCATAGGCTGGTCAAGTGATCACTAAACATAGTGAAACTCCTACATATATCATTAATCTCATGACACTATCAGTTCACTAGAGCTATCTTTGGGGTATGATATGAAATATTTTATTTTGTTACCAATAAATCTTAACAAAATTAACACATTAGCCTAGTATTTTCAGAATTTAAGAAGGAAAAATTGGATACATTCACTATATAATAACATAATTGTTGTTTTTTCTTACTTTCGTTTATCGTAAATTATAATTTTCAAAAGTTGTATCAGGGAATCAGAAAGCGTTTGAGGTATAATTCCGCAATCGGTTTCAAGTGGCGATTACCTGTCACTCAGATCGCTGTGTCACATTGCGCCACGTACTACGGGCAGGTTATTACGGAAGGATATGACAGTCATGATGCTCCACCAATAGCAAGTGTCACCGACAGTCAGCTATTTTAACGATATTTATATCATGTCAAATGTAACACTTTAAATTACATTTCAATCAATTTCTATTACATAATTGAAAAATGCATCATGCATTTATATATTTCATATATGTTATTATGTTGATTTTGAAAAAGTGATTTTTTCACTGTAATATTTATTCAATATTATTACCCTGGACTGGTACCTGAAGCGGAGGGCTGATCACCTTTTCTTCATGTGTAAACGATCAAGATAACACTGCGTTTATATGACGCAGTGCCCTATGCATCATTGGGGTGCGGATAAGGGTTTTATTATTATTATTAATATATATTATATATTAAAAGCATTGTTAACTTTGGGGCATGGTAATATAATACTATTATATATTTATCGTTCATGGTTCACATTGTGTAATACCACTTGAAAATTAGCATTTTCTTGACGAACTGTTATTTACTAACCATTCCATCATCAGGTCAACTGTTAACTACGAAACAGGTAGTCATGAAGTAATGTTTTAAGTGGTATTGTACAAAGTAAACGATGAATGATAAGGAAAATACTTTTTTTATATGTATTATACCTTAATCGGAAAGAAACACTTTTCCCAAACAAAAAAGCAGATATCTATGTCAGAGTAATTAGAACTTCAACACAATTTTCATTTTATTCAGTGCACTTAACAATAAACTTTCAGTGTTTTATTTTTATTTTTAATTATTTATTATTTAAGTGTGTAATATTTCTTGTTTTTATGTACCTGAAATCAAGGCCAAGATTTGACAGTAAGAATCAAATTTGAATTGTTTAAACTGACTAACTAACTAACCATCACCCCGCTTCTCTCCAGAGGATGGGCAGAGAAAATAGAACGTCATACCAATCTGTGTTTGCAAATAATCCTCGTCTCATCCACATTCACGCATCTCCTCACACGCACTTGCTCATTATTCAGACTCTTACTTAAACAATTTCACTTGTTTAAAAATCTAGATAATGCCAATATTTCAAGTATATTCTCAACTACATTCGCCTCTTGACTTTGTTTTACTGTACTTTCTTCGCTAGTTTGATTCACATGTCTAAACAATCTCAAAACACTTTATGCTTATCTCAGACTTGCATTATTTATTTCACCATTCGCACATGTCGCTCACTCCTTTCAAGAACGTCATAAACCAAAAATCGTCAATTTCCAGTTGTGCATGTTTTCGGAATGCCCAGAAAATGTACTACATTCCAGCAAAAGCGGTTTATTTGAAAATTAATATTTACCCGCTACAGGGCATAAAGTGTTGTTTTTCCATTTTGAAGAAAAGGTATTGTTTAATTATTTTTTTAAATATACTAAATATTTTTCGAATAGAGAAAAAACCTTCAGAGTTTACCTCAAAAGATCTGTTGCATGGTAAAAAGTTTAATAAGTGGCTTGATATTTATTTTTTAAACATTGCATTATATTTTTAAACTTTAAAAACGTTCTCCTGAAAAATCAAGTATGTTGATTTATGACGTTCTTGAAAGGAGTGAGCGATGTATATGTATATGCATCATTTTTATTTTAAATCATGGTTTGGGTGTTTAAAAACATCGAAATCAGAGAGAGAAGTTATCTTTTATGCTGTAAAAAAGTAATCACTTAGAATAGCTAAAGAAATGTAGTCTCGTTCATGCCAAAATATTATTCCCGTCACATTAATTATTACGTCTCTGTATGACATACATATATAGGTACTTACACAAAGTCAAAAGAAACTTCTAGGGTAAGATATCTCAAATTCGTATGTGATTTGCTTTATGTTGTTAAGTAAATGAATGTAATTTTATTAATTAATCCAGTAATTACTTATTGATAAAATCTATTCATTTTTAGTATATATTGTTTTCAGCAAACACATATTTGCCAAGTAATGTTTTTGCTAGATAGAGTTACATTTTACTTGGTTAAATGTAAATGTAAAATGTAATTCTATAGATAGAGGAACATGAGAAAAAATATACTTGCGTACATGATATACGTGATAAAAGGAATTTATCTCTAGCCAAGTAAGTTTCCAAAGTAATTTAAGTTTATTTTCTGACGAAGGACCTAGCCACTCGCAATACTTAATCTTATTAGAAACACTGGGAAAGAAATTTGAGTAGACATAAATACTAACTAACTAACTAACTAACTAACCATCACGCCGCTTCCCCGCAGGGGTAGGCAGAGAGAATCGAACGCCACACCACTCTGTCTTTGCAAACATTCTTTGCCTCTTCTACATTCATGCATCTCCTCATATATACCCGACGATTATTACGACTCCTGACCCGGCCGCTTTCAAGTATTTGACATACCTGATTGTGCCAAGTTTTCCTCGGTCGTCCTCTGCTTCTTTTTCCAACTACATTCGCTCCATAAATTTGTTTAACCGTTCTTTCTTCGCTCATACGCTCCACATGTCCAAACCATCTCAACACACTTTTCTTAATTTTATCGATAATGCTTATCTCAGCCTTACATTCTTTCCTTATTTCATCATTCGAACATCTATCAAACATCGTTTTGCCACACATTTGTCTGAGGGATCGCATTTCGACTGCATTCAGTCTGCTTTCATCCTTCTTTTGCCAACTCCATGCTTCGCTTCCATACATAAGGGTTGGAACCAGAACTCCATTGTGTACTGCCAGTTTAGCTTCCGCTGATAGATTTTTATTTGCTAAAACTGATTTTAGTGCACCATTCACTCTGTTCCCAGCATTCACTCTCCTTTCTATGTCTTTATCAATCTTTCCATCCCTAGAAAACATACTACCCAAATATATGAAATCATCTACCTGTTCCAAAATCTCCCCATTTACCAATATTTCACACTCAGATCTACATTCATCTCTTTCAAAAACCATGATTTTGGATTTGCTAACATTCATCAATAAATCACTTTCCTTGCACACTTTATACACTTTATACATAAATACTATTACGTATTAATTAAAAAGGTTTATACAATCTACTGTAACATCCATAGAAATAAATGGACTACTGAACTGTTATTTTTTAATGCACAAGAAGTAAATCGATTATGAGAGTATTTGTTTTCACATTGTAAAAACACTCGCTATATGTATGCATATAACGAGTGTTTTTCCTAGAATTTTCACCCATTAATTACATGAAATTATAGTAACCTTAAAGAAAAAGATTAAATCCACTCACGAGTAGCCATAGGCTATAAAACTTAAAAGTTTAAGTTTATGTAAGGTCACCATAAGGGGTGTTGCATAAGCCGTAGCTAGATTTTAGATTCACTTGGAAGTTAGGTAAAAGGATATATGTACACACACATATGTATACCAATTTTAATTTATCTACTTTTGATGTAACAAGGTAAGTTTGAATGACTGGTATTTAAAACATTTTGCGTGTGTCCAGATCCTTGTTCACAAATCTAGATTATTTTCGCTTACGAGTTATGCATTTTAAGCGTTTTATACATTTTTTGACATCTCAACATAGATGAAGAAGATTATGAAAGTCTGAGCAATTATAGGGCTTTTGACCGTAAATGCCCAGACCTCCATAATCTTCTTCATCTTTGTTGAGATGTCTAAATGTACTTCGTTTTAATATGAAATGAACCAGTTAGTTAGTTAAATATAAAATAAATTATATTACCAACAAACATAAACAATAAATATTAAGTGTTAGTCTCTTTATTGAAGAGAACTGCTTTATTAATATTTAGATTGTAAAAGTAAAAATGTGTTGAAAATTAATTAAAATTATTAAAAAAAACATTTGTTACCATATTAAATAATTAAACTGGAAATTCAATATTTAATTTTTTTTTTAAATTGTATTCATTTATTTAAATCACAATTTTAAACATATTTTTGAAAAAAATTGCAGAGACCCACCAAACCACCTTGTGTGTCTTGGTATTTAATATTTACGTTTTAATGAAATAGTGCAAAAAGTTTAAAGCAATAAAATGATTTTTCGTTTGCAAATAATTATAATTTAAATAAAGACTTTCATAGAAAGGATTTTCATAAATTTATATGTTTGTTTAACACGTTTTCGTAAATATCTAGTTGTTCTACGCGGAAGGATAAAAGAGGTAATATCTTGGGTTAGATTCCAGTTAAAAGGGTGAATGTAGGAATAGGGCACGAGAGAAGGTAATACTAATCAATTTGCGGAGCGTTTCAGAGCTAAGCGTCTCTCCGATAACATCTTACGGTCATTGGTTCAGAAAATACTTTCGATACAGCCTTGGCAAAGCCTCCTACACCCTCCTAAATTCCGTACCTGCCAGGACATTTCAGAGAAACGTCGTGTTTCTGAAATTTCGCCACAAGAAAAAGCGTTTTCGGGATTGTGAAATTATTTACATTAAATTAACCTTCACGGCACAGGAGCTTTGCGATTTTTTTTCGTATTTGATAAAGCTTCCTCTTTCCTTGTTTGATTTTTCTAACCAATTGTATAAGTGCTTTAAGAATAATTTTTTAAGTAATTGCACTCAAACACTGAATTTTTAAAATCAAAATACCTTTTTCTTCTTTTCTAAACCTAATGGCGCATAGAGCACTAAATAGCGTTGACGCAATGATATACTGTTCGTTATTAACATGAAAGCCAAAATATCAGTTCTTTGATTCAGGTATCGGTGCAGGGTCATATTGAAGAAACATTAATATAAAAAAAAACTTAAATTTATTTTGACTCTCCAAAGAATCGTACCTGGGATTACCAGCATGGTAGCCAATTTCTCTAATCACTACACTAAGGAAGTGAATAAAAATGCTGTCAATAAATAAAATTTTGTAATTTAAAAAAAAAAAAAAAAATTGTAATGTATTATGATCTCGTAAATAAAATCCGACGCTTTATTTCGAATTCATCGATACCTTGCCTATGTAGTTTTTTTTGTAGCTTTATATATATACATATATATATATATATATATATATATATATATATATATATGTATATATATATAAATATATATATATATATATATATATATATATATATATATATATATATATATATATATATATATATATATATATATATATATATATATATATATATATATATATATATATATATATATATATATATATATATATATATATATATATATATATATATATATATATATATATATATATATATATATATATATATATATATATATATATATATATATATATTTATATATATATATATTTAAATATATATATATATATATATATATATAAATATACATATATATATATATATATATATATATATATATATATATATATATATATATATATATATGTATATATATATATATATATATATATATATATATATATATATATATATATATATATATATATATATATATATATATATATATATATCTCTCTCACTATATTATTACTTTTTATAGGCTTTTTACTCATTCTAAAACAAATAATCGTATAATTAAAATGTAACTTTGGTATATGCACACACTTAATATTTTATTATAACTTGATTATAACGTCTACAGGTTTCGAAGCTAACCGCTTCTTTATCTAGATTGATTAATATTAGTATTCATATAGTATTAATCAGTCTTGATAAAGAAATGGTTAGCTTCGAAACCGGTAGACGTTATAATTAAGTTATAATAAAATATTTACAGTGATTTTAAAACAAAGTTACATTTTAGTTATAAAATGGAAAATCAAAAAATTAGTGCTTCAAATATAAATTATACAAATAATCATATTTGGGTTTGGTACTAATTAATGCTTATAACGTATAATTAATGTAGGTTTTCAGAGTAGAAATAAGGTGAAAGAGTGTGTGTACTCTGTTTTGTTTTCGCATAACACAAATTACCCTAACTTACTTTCTTGGTATTAACGTTACAAGGTGGTTAGGATATTTGAGTTGTGGCAAGTACCTACTAGAAAGTCTTGTTACATTAATAGCGGAATAAACACGGTATCTCAAAAGTCGTAGAAATTTATTATAACATGAGTTTACCAGGGAAACAATCCAAAATACTACAGTTTGTGCTGAGATTTACACATAAAGCAACTGCGATGAAAATTATGCTTAAAATAATAACAAGAACTAAAGGTTTGATTTAATTTGTTGCCTTCGTGAATAAGTAAAGTAAATTTATGATCGATTTAAACGTCTTGTTTATTGTTTATTAAAATTTATTTATAGTAATCATTACAACAGATAAGTGAGTAAAAGGAAATAAATATTGGTGGTGAATATTACACTGTGTAAAGTAATCACTTTTATGATGGGTCGTAAGCTCTGTAAACATTTGGACTTTTACATTTTTACTTGATCTATTTGAGATTTAAAAAAAATGTAAAAATAACTCCTGATTGGAAAACCTAGTTTTGTGAACAAGGATTTGAATACACCCAATTTTTTTTTTAAATTTTTTTTTAATTTTTATTTATTGACTTGGCTTTTAATTTGTAGAACTCCATTTTAATTAATGTATTTATTTTAAATCAAACACAGATTTTTTGAGTCTACTAAGTTGTATTTTATTAACAAAAAACACATAAAAAATTATGTTGTGACAATTGTTTCGCCTTGTTAGGGCATTATCAAACGAATGTCTGAATGAACATTCGTTTGATAATGCCCTAACAAAGCGAAACAATTGTCACAATATAATTTTTTATGTGTTTTTTGTTAATAAAATACAACTTAGTAGACTCAAAAAATCTGTGTTTGATTTAAAATTAATACATAAACACCCAAAAATGTTGTAAAAATAATATGTGTGTGTGTGTGTGTGTGTGTGTGTGTGTGTGTGTGTGTGTGTGTGTGTGTGTGTGTGTGTGTGTGTGTGTGTGTGTGTGTGTGTGTGTGTGTGTGTGTGTGTGTGTGTGTGTGTGTGTGTGTGTGTGTGTGTGTGTGTGTGTATGTGTGTGTGTGTGTGTGTGTGTGTGAGTGTTTGTAGGTATGCTTGTGTGTCAATAAAGATATCATTTTACAAATACTGAACGAAAATTAAAGGAATGCAAGTGTTTACTCTCTACAAAAAATCTAAAATTATGATTTTTTTTTTCGTAATTCAAGTAACGAAAATGAGTTAATTATGTTTGGGTATCATAAATAATTAATATTTGCCTTACGAATCAGTTTGCTCTTCTCCTTTAGCTATGAAAACAGATGTTTTAATACAAATTAATCTGAGCAACGCGCATGCGTACTAGTTGTACAAAGTAAAATATTCTACACCGCCATCATCAAAGAATTTTATCTTAAGAGGGGAGTATCATTTCAAGACTGTATTATTCTTTTCAGAAGATTTAATTTTAAATAGGTATAAAATTATTAAATTTATTTTAAAGTACCTCATTCCTTAAAATTAAACACAATAAATACAGAATGTAATCTTTTATAAATAAATAAATAATTATATTACTTTTTGACATCTCATCAAAGATGAAGAAGAATATGGAAGTCTGGGCATTTACGGGGCTGACACCGTCATAGGCTGGTTTGAGTGCTCACTTTATACACGTGTAACATTCACCGATTCTATCCATTATTGACAACCACACTACTCGAATTCCCGTAAATGCCCAGACTTCCAAATTCTTCTTTCTCTTTGATGAGATGTCAAAAAATAATATGGAAATAACTCCTGTAATTGGAGATAATCCAGATTTAGTGAACAAGTATTTGGACACTCTCAAAATGTTGTAAATAAATAATTGTTTTCGTGATTTTGACTCATCTGCTGTCGATGAATTTCGTAAACGTTTACTTCAATAATAATGTTTAATGCACAATGCCAGAATGTAAGATAAATGCATGAAATTAGGTAACAATCAATCATTCTGCTTTTTTCCGTTCACAATACAGAATTCGCCGAATTTCCACAGGGCAAACCCGACGGCAAATCGCTTAAACTGGATTACGTCATAACACACATACGTTCAAATTCATTCATTTCATTTTCATATTTGGCGTTATGCAAGAGTAGAGTTCTCTTGTCATATTCAGACTCTCCATCCACTTGAATCTCCTGGCATTTTTTCGTGAAGGTCGTTAAGGCCAGGAGGGTAAATGTATAAATATTTTATGCATTTTATCAAATTACATTTTTTACTGTCTTTTCTTAGTAAAAATGCATTTAATAAAAACTAAATAGCTTTTTTTGACTGTTATTTTATTAGTCCAGGTTCGTTGTTACCAATATCTAGTTTAATATAATGATTCAACTAGAAAATCGGGTAGCAGGTCAATAAAATAAATGCGGAAAAATCGAATCTATTTTTTTATAATTTTTTTAATAAAATGATTTCATCAAAATTGCTTAAAAATGCAAAAACTTCACTTGATTGTAAACATATTAATCATTTGATTAATTAAAATACATATCCTGTCGGTACATTTTTATAAAAAGGAATAACCCTGAAAGTCTTTATTTTAGAGGCTTGTCTGCAGGTAGGATAGTAAGGATATGGAAGGTAGATGTGAAAATACAAATCACAAACAACCAGACCAATCGAGAATAAGAATTTCTTGAATTCATTTTGCAATTAGCGGGAATCGAGCCCGCGACGCCAGTTTGACAGTTGAGCGTCTACCCAACTGCACCACAGCGTCTGACTTCTAAGATCATACTCAACACTGCTTTTATTGGATTCGGAAAGTAATTCAAGAGATTAATAATGTATTCGAAAGAGAGAAAGAAGATAAAGAATGCAAGTTTTACGTAAAAATGAATGCCTGAAATAAGTGGAGTAATTTTGAGAAGAACAACATGAAATTCAGTACATGAAGTACTCAATAGTACGAGTAATACAAGGGTACATTAAACATTCCTCATCCAGAATAAGTAATAAAAGACTCGCCTCTTAAACGTCTAGGTCTATTATCCAATTACCCATATACATTGACGGCATTGCGGTTTCATTTGAATTTATAATATTTTAATTAATGTCTCGTTAAAATGTTCTAAAATAGACAGATATCCCTGTTGTTTACAATTTAATCTTGTCAACAATGTGTGTGTGTTGATATTATCAAAAAACATTTGAAAAATCCCAAAAGAGACAAACTATTTTTTTAGAGATAAGACTTCGGAAGAGTGTGAATTTACAAGGGCTAGCGATCTGTCATCGGCTGCCTTTGAGTGATTATTTTATTAAATTGGACGAGTTCTAGCCAGATTTTAACATATATTGATTCCAAGCACCCCTTCACATATGAGTTAAAAGTGATATTTTTGAGAATGTTTATAGATTAAATATTAAAGATCTTTTATTATTGTATACCACCTTCTTCATAGTTACTAAAATAAAATACCAGAGACCAGATATTAAACAATCTTTATTTTCTTATAAGAACTCAAATAGTGCACAGGGCACCGTATCATGTCGATGCATTTTTGACTTGATCTCATATTAACATAAGAGAATATATTTCTTTTTAATTTTTCAAAGGTTTCGATCACAATTCGGTATGCCTACAATTCTTATTAGTCTTTAGTCTCACCAATAACGCATTTAATCTACGTATAAGTGTATAAGCTATTCTATGGTAGTAGTGTGTATTGTTTGCGTGCTGGCATAGTGACTGTCCTGACGAAGAGACAAGGATGTCTTGAAACCAGTAAACTAGAGTTTTAGTGAGTAATATTATACTTAAACATCCACCATATCGTACATTTCATTACATTTTTTTATTACAGAAATTGGAGAATCAAATAATAATCCTATAATAACGAAAATCTTTAATTTCCGATTTCTGTTTTAATTACAGAAGTTCTCTGTTCTTGATTCATCCCCTCTGCTTTGCTCCCCCCTTCGTAATAATACTTCTCCCTCCTCTTCCACGACAGCTTTTAAATGTGAATCAAGAGATAAGTAGCTTTGATTTGGACTGATTAACCCAATTCATATTTCATTGAAAAGGTTTTTTTATCCCTTACATTAATATTAAATAATTATTAAATAATATACTAAATTAATATGAATAAGGAACACACATCAAAGATAATTCTTCTGTAATATACGTTTTAAAAAATTAAAAATTATTCACAGTCAAAAAATATGGTATGACGGCATTGTGAGCAAAAAAGAAATGAAATTAGATTTTGTGAAGAAGTATTTGGACACACTTAAAATGTTGTAAATTAATTAGCTGCTCAAATTATAAGCTTAAATAATAAAAATGAAAATGGTATTTTCTGGCGTTTCTCATGTGTGTGATTATAATCCAGGATTCGGATCTCACATACTAATAAGAGATGTTGCTTGGTAAAAAGTTTCTTTACATCTCACCAATAGATGTCTCTAGTGAAGTTCTAGTGATTCAAGAACAAGGTTTTTAAATTGGTTCATATATATATAGAACTTCCAAGAATTTGAGTAGTGTGGTTGTCAATAATGGGTAGAATTGGTGAATGTTACACGTGTGTAAAGTGATCACTTAAACCAGGCTATGACGGTCATCAGCCCCGTAAATGCCCAGACTTCCATATTCTTCTTCATCTTTGATGAGATGTCAAAAAATAATAAGAAATGAAATATTTATGTAATTCTGGCAAAAGATTTATAATTTTATAGTCTTGCTCCTACCTAAAATAAGTAGAGGAGGAATAGGAAAAAAGGTCCTTTTTACTCAAGAAATACGAACATCAAAGCAATGTATAATAATGAATGAAAACGGGCATGCAACATTTCTTACAGAAGTTTAAATTGCAATTTATCTAATGATTTTTTCTCCCTTTTTTACAGGTAAGAGAAATAATTAAAGATTTTTCTTATAAGAATAAGAGAACGCACATCTAATTGACTCAACGTTCTGCAAATGAAAAAATGTAAGTTAAAACAATTTATTCTCAAGTATTTAAATCTTACTTTTTATTCCTCATTTTTAAATTAACAGGACAATCCAGAATAACATGAAATCTTGAATTGGAGATAAAGATAAACAATCATAATTTACCATATTTTAAAATTTCATAAATGAATCGCTGGTTTTGTATAAATAGGTTCACTTATTTTAAAAGCCATACGTTTCTAAAGTATAAACAGAATATTTAAATATATTATTCTGTAGCATAAATAACAATCTCTCTTTTTGCGAGTTTGAGTGTCCTAGACATTTATTACCCATAGTACCAGTAATCTTCTTTCATTTCCTTTTCTATAAAAGTATTTTTTGTTACTTCGAGCTCCTTCACATTCTTCATCTGGAAAAGAGGCCAAAATAAAAATATAAAACGTTACGTATATTTTAATGTACAAAAACTAAAGGAGATAAAAAATTCAACATATTAATAACTGAAAATACAAAAAACGTTCACGTCAGAATTAAAAATTTCCTCCGCTGTATTTAAAATTATTTTCCATTAAAAAACTTCATATTTCTTCCTTAAAACATTTAAAAATCAATTATGTAATTCTGGTCAAAGTCCTTAATATTAATTATGGTTTCCAAGAAAAACATTAGGGGAGGAGGGTGGGAGGGGGGGAGAAGGGCTGTTTTTAATTTAGCACCTCGGAATACCTTAGCAATCCAATTAAGGCATCTAGCTGACTTTAGGTTCAGGCCCAAATTGAGTGAGAGGGGTTGGTTGGGGTGGGTAGTTGATGGGCTAAAGCCACCCCTAATGTTAATGTAAAATAATATTATATCGCTTACCCACGGCTCGAAAGCATTATTAATAAGAATTTAATCATTTTCTATTTACTCATTATGAAACAGTATTTTTCCTGAAACATATTAAAATTATGAAATTCAACGTCGCAATGTCATTAAGGAATATTAAACCCCTGAAATATTGCAAATGTAAAGGACCATGTTTACCTAGGACGTCTGGTAAGAATAGAAAGAGACGACCATTCTAACCACTGAGGTTAGCCGACCGACGCACCAAATTCGGATGAACTTCGTTTCAAAAGTTGTCTCTTTTAGTAAAAATTCCAAAACCAAATAACCTAAATCCACCTGTGCTACTAAAATAGTCAGTTGCACTAACATATAATAGTAGTACTAGTCGATTTATGTCGAGACTCTAAGACAGGTCAATAAAGCGGCTGTAATGTTGGGGTGCCTGTATTGATTTATTTTTTATAAAAAAATAGTTAACAAAAAAATATTTTTTAAAATCATAGTTGATAATATAAATTATAAAAAATATAACATGAAAATCATAAACAACTATTGTTTATATATTTTTTTTGACTTTGTATTCTTTCTCGTCAGCTTACAATACATTGATGTTTTTTCAGAAAAAGAAAATTGGTTTATTTCAGTAATATACACGTCCAAATGAAATAGTAAAATGTGTCGAAAATGTCGACAAGTGTCACATGTCAGTAATGCTGGATATCTAGAAGTATCTTTCTTTTAAAATAAAAATTACACGAACTTCATAATGTCTACAATATATCAAATGAATCTCGTTAAATAGAATACTTTGTTTTGAGCGATTTGTAAATATGGATCTGTTAATAAATTTAAAAAAGGTTTTTTGGAATGCAATTAATGATAAAATTCTTTACAGCCAAAGCCGTATTAAAGTAAAATTCACACTGATATCTTGACATAGAATAATATGGAATACTCAAACTTCCGAATTTTTCTTTATCTGTGTTGAAATGTCAATACATTATACCTAAATGGAAAAAACCAGATTTGTGAAAAAGGATTTTAATCCACTCAAAATATATAATATTTGTATCATAAATAGAAAATAAGCGATACATATAAAGCTATTTTGCGACTATGTCAAAGTCTTGAACATTTTATTTTGCTTTCAAGGTAAATAAAAGAAACCTTGTAATATAGAATGTATTGCAGAACGATGAACAAGGTTCAATTATTGTAAAAACAGTGGAGACATTATTCAGCGAGGGGTAGTTATTCCAACTGTTGTGAATAAGTCATAAGTTCATACATTTTAAATAAATGGGAAATGTATTCTTGTATTCACGAATGTCACTATTGCACAAAATCCAGACATTGTCAGTACACAGTAAAATGTACAGTAAAATAAATGATGAGTTACTCGTATGTCTGACTTGGGCATAAAAATAAATCATTAACAATAAACCGTACATTCTAAAATATTATTTCAAGTTAATTTAAATTAATTAAATATAATATTTCTCTCTTTTCATTTAGCTTTAATAAATTTGGCACACAAAACAAATTGTCGTAGAAGAGATTATCCCTTTGTATTACTTTTGGATTTTAACTGGAGAGAATCTCTCATAATTTCGTAATAAATAAAAGAAATCAAATCCATCCGAGTTTCTCGCATTGAATTTTCCAGTCTTTTACATCGGTGATTTAAATATGAAAGAATATTTCAATATTGACCCAAATCAAGATTATTAGTATTTAAATCACGGTTGTGATTGAATACGAAATAAAAGTACTTCCTCTTAGGGGATGAAATTCATTACTTGTCTTACAAAATCTCCTGTTAATCTAATAATATTTTGTAGATTTTATTGTTTGCAATACGAATGGTTTAACGTTTTCTCGAATTAGTATTAAAATTTTAAATGGTAAATGTTGCACTTATTTATTTTACAAACAACTTTTCCCTTACATATGGCTTTTATTTTTATCCATTAAGTATTTTATGTTTAATAAGAGAAAAAATACGCGTGTTAAGAATGTATTTTGCTAAGCCATAAATTTATTTTTAAAAATGTATTTTTAAAATGACGTAAAAACATGAAAAATAAACAATTTACTTTACACGGAGTATATTTTAAACCAAATACATAATGATTTACGATAGAAAAACGGCTTGAAATTGCGTAAAAATTTATGACTTCTAGCAGTTTTATCTATGATCTTTGCTATACTTCACAATATTTAGATTTGATACTTGTTAACAAGGTCTCAGAGAAAGCATGGTAGCTTAGCTAGATGTTATCGAAGATACCACCTGAGATTGCCTGAAAACGACGATTTTTCTTTCAAAAGTGTTGAAAATATTTTCTTGGGCTCCAATTAGCTATAGCCCGAAGCAACTCGGCTGAAAATTTCGGCAAATAAATGAGTTTTCTAAGAACCTAATTGCCTATTTAGGATTCTGCACGCGGATAAAAAAATGTAAAAAACTCCCTTCAATGTTAATACCATGGTTGTGTTTGATTACTTTGTTGTGGGTAGATATTTCCTTTGAATACATCCTGCTACTTCTAATTCCTTGGAATAAAGGGGCAAGCTGTAATGAGGTGGAAATTAAAATATTCTCCTAGATTCTGTAAACCTTTATCATGACAGAGATAAAATAAAGCTTTTTTTTAAACTAAGCTCATATTTTTTTATTTAATATATTGTGACACGTGTTTCGATACATTTCGCATCATTTTTAAACACTGTATGCGTGTCACAATATTTAAAGAAACAATGATTTGTTTTAAGTAAAACCAGACTAAAAATGCATAGATTTTATCTGAAAGTGACTGCGAAATCAATTAATGAAATTATTTAACCTCACAATATTATTTTAAAATTAAAACGTTACAAACTAGGTCTTTGAAAAACTTTTGTCTTTATTCGTTATAATGTGATACATCGAGATGTATTTTTTTATAATGGCAAAAAAATGTAAACTTATTTTGCATCAGCTACAGTACTTTGTTTAAACTAAAATTTATTTTTTTACATTACAGTACATTTTTTCATCAAATAATTATTCAGCCAATGAAGGAATGGAAAAGAAAAGAAAATATAAGAATAATAATAAGGATAAATGAGGTATCCATTTTGAATATTGTATTGTCAACGTTATTACTAGAATATAGTATACCTAATAAAATTTTATAACTTTATTTTTTACAATTGTTTTTACTAATTTCATTTGTTTAAGTTATTTAATTTGTTTTCATTATTGATAATTTTAACTCAAAAAATGAACAAAAACGATGAAAGTGAAGAACTAAATACGAACTTAATAATTTTAGAAAAAAACAAATAAAAAACCTAGATTTGCTCGTGTATTAGTTGAGATAAAAAAAGGATTTTTATACAACAGGGTAAATTGCCAAAAAAGGGTTAATCTCTTCAATTTTGAATTTCCTGTAACTGTAAGCACCGAACACAATATTATTCAAATGCAATTGAAAAAAAAAGTGTCAATTTTGGTTTACAAAATCCAAAATTATTTACCTACCGTCACAATTATTTTAATCTGTAAAGAAAGAATGCAAAAAGACTAGTATGTAATAAATACAGTTTTATTTTTATAAGTACTTACGCTTAATGGTCTCCTCTAACCCTTGACTCGAGATTTCGGGGCAAAATGGCCTTAAATCACATTTTAATTACCTATATTGCCATATACATCTTGCTTTAACATTCTGGATAGAACTACTTATCACGATAAAACATACTCCCGTAATACTAAGCAGATACTCTGAATGACATTGCCATTTTTTGGAAAAAAGACAAATAGTGTCATAAAATCGCCAACTAACCTTTTTAAACTGTTTTATTTTACTTAATTCTATCTATTATGATTATTTCGTAATACTAAGTTGAAAATGGTTACCAAAGATATCCAAATTATATCGCTTTGTATTAAATATTTTAATTTTGATGCAATCAATGATTTTATTTAATGGAGATAAATGACGTTAATTATCTTTATAAAATTAATAGACTTTATTTTCACTACTTTTTTTATACATATAATTCAACCTACCGGTTTCAAAAATACATTGTCATCATCAGTATTTAACATTAAAAATATTAGAATACTTTCACAAAAAAAAATAAAAATACCACACACTCTATAAAAATCCTAAATATTATTTTAATTATTCATTGCATAGCAAACCCAAATAACAACTTATAGAATCATAAAAAAAAACAGTATGAAGCTGCGCACGCATACGTAAAGTGGAAAATCTATTAAATTTATAAAGATATTATAAAATGTACCACAAGTATCTGCGGAAAACATTCAAGAAATGACGTTAATTATATTTTATGGTCATGTTCCATAGTAAAGATTCCACAATAATGATTATGTATAATTTCTGCATTTCGTAATTAACTTCATTCAGTATGAAATAATTATTTATAGTATTGTATATTTATTTAACCTATGGCAATGCTGAATTCCCTATAAATATTGTTTCCTCAATTGACACAGCCGACATTTTAACTGGTGTACTCGTATATATTTAGAACAATTAACAATCGTTCCCGTTCCCGTTCCCGTTCCCATAACAAAGGTCCACCGCCAGTATGTTGATTGGCATGTGAGGTTAATTGATATCCAAGTCATGCGTCTAATAGTTCATATCATATATAAACCAATTTTATGTTAACGAATTTTTCATGCGAGTGTTTTTGCCTAGAATTTTCACTCATGAATTACATAAAATTACAGTAACTTTAAACATAAAGAGTAAATCCACTCACGAGTAGGCATAGGCTATGAAACTTTATAGGTTGAAGCCTTAATAGGGTCATGATAAGCGGTGTTGCATAAGCCGAAGCTAGATTTCAGAGTAACTTGGACGTTGGGTAATTAAAAATAGAAAAATTGTCAAGTATGTCATTAATTTTGTGGTATTTAGTAAAGTTACATTTTTAATTTTATCTATAAAAAATCGACAAGTTTTGAGATCTTCAAATTTTCTCATCAATAGTTCGTATTTTCACCTGTTGATAAAAATAATTGAAGTTTTTTTAACTTTTGGTGTTTATGGTAATTAACTGAAAAATGGACCAAAACAACTTTTTTTTAAATAATTTATATTAGAAGCACTATTTTTGTGATTTTCCATTTAATAATATAAAAAGTAAATTTGTTTTAAAATCACCATAAATATTTTATTATATCTTAATTATAATGTCTACCGGTTTTGAAGCTAACCGCTTCTTTAAAGAAGTGGTTAGCTTCGAAACCGGTAGACATTATAATTATTTTAAAATAAAGTTAAATTTTAATTATAAACTTCATTTGAATTTTTTTTAAGATAATAAAAATAAAACAAATTACACGTACCCTTTTAAAGATTATAATCGCCGTATCAAATGTGCTTTATTTGGCAACAAAAAAATCCAATGGCAGTAAAAAGAAATATTGAATTACTTTAAACTTATTGGACTTTCTCTATTTTTCTTTTATAAATCAAATGACATTTCTATAGCGTTTTTTGTTAAATTTCGTCATCTAAGTATCAAAATTGAAGAAACATCAAAGAATTAAAATTATATTTTGATAAAAAATATAAAAGGCTATTTAGAGTATAAATTTATTTTATCGATTTTGAATAAAATCAACATTTTAAAAAACATATAATCTTCCTGTTTTTGATTTTAAGTAAGCACTGTTATACTTATTACATTATTTTCTTAAAACTCCATAAAATAAACAGGCATATCGAAATATTAAAAATCAAAACGTAAAAAATATGTTCTTCAAAACTTTTAGTGGACTTTATTTCGTAAAATTGATTTTCAATAACTTTGCACAAATTATATTTACATTGCATGAAGCCAACAATTCAACGTAAACAATTTATCGGTCGACAATAATTAATGCTGCAAGTTTAATTTAATCACGATAAATGAAATTATTGCAATCATGCAATTACGAATTTTGATTAACAGAAATTATTTGGATATTTGCATAACCATTAGCACAACTAGGTAGGAATGGTTTGTCGATTCCCCGCCAAAATTATAATTATATTTGTTAAATATTTACTTGCATTAAATATGAAATTCAATCATTCTGAATTCAATTTGCCTGAAAAAAAAATATATAAACTCGGTCTATGGTCGAGAAAAAAACTTTTTAATTAGTTGCTATTTTTTAAAAATAAAATATCAAATACAATTTCATCACAAAAATTTTATACAAACAAAATTAAGGCGTAGGTTCCTCTTACATAATCAAAAAACTGTAAATTTGATTTGATAATTTAAAATAATGAGTTTCTCTTGTCATCTTCTTCCTTCTAACCCTTATACGCACCCAATGGTGTAAAGGGCACTACATTGTATTGACGCAGTGTTATCTCGATCGTTACTTACATGAAGGCAAGGTGATCACTCCTGCGCTTGAGGGTGCAGTCCAGGGTAATATTGAATAAATATGTAAAAAAAATCACTTATATTAAGTTGACTCCCCCCCCCCTGAAATTTGAACCTGGGACTTCAGAACGGTAACTGAGCGTGCTGACTATTGCGGAGGCAGACAAAATTATTTTATACTTATCTTTATCCCAAACCTCGAGGTTTCCAAGCCTTTAAGGTTGAAATGGCATAAACATTATATTTTATATAACAATTTTTAAATTTTAAGTAGTTTGTTTTTAATAACTGGTAAAAATAGGAAATCTATGCTGATTTCATAAAGTTTTCTTATGGTAATGTCGAAAACAGTGTTTTTTTCAACCTTCTTCAAATTTGACTGATACAATTTTTCTTCCTCATTAAAACTCATTAAAAATAAAAAAGACAATTTCATTTTTAAGACTTGACTTGTTGGATTATAAGTAAAAGGTGGTATATTTCTTTTACCCTTAAGTGAATCGATTCATCCCCTAACCATCGGATCCCCTTACTTTGCGACGCTGACGCCAACGTCTACTGCGGGAACTAATCAATTATTTATACCATTGACAAGCGCCGTTAGTTAAGATACTCAAGTCAACCGTTGTTCGAATTCAATTAGACCGACTTAATGTTCAGAACAGTAAAACTCAACAATGAATATTCATACAATTAATGTCACTTAAAATATACCTGCGTATTTGAACCAAAAGATTAACAAATTTTACAACTTTAAGCATGAAAATGGTTAGTCGTTGCCAAATAACCTATAACATCTTCAACGAATACTTTTATTCTTTTTTTTTTACTTTTACGAGTACTTTACCCCATCATACAAGTACGATATTTTCATTAATGCTTTTAAGCTCTAAAGAAATATCACATATTATAATCGTACATTGTTATATGTAGTTGTATAAAGGGTGTATGTGGATTACAAATATATTCGTATCCAAATGTGAAGTTAATGGTCTCGGTGGGGGTAGAAATAATAATATGCAAGGTAGATATTCTAATTGCGGAGGTTTTGTGTTTTACCAGAAAGTTCTCGAAAATATATATTTGCAAATAAATATTAACAAATTACTTGTTATGAGTTAACTTTAAAAACTGACTGGGACTAAATATTTTCTTATTTTAGAACTCCGATTTAAAGTTAAGAAAAATATTTTTAATATTTAACCTGAATATTTGTCTTAATTATAACAAACCTTGAGAACAAACCAGTGCTTTCTTCAAACGTTAATGACAGTGTTAAGTGTTCCAGTCATCAGTTTGGCCTCGTAAATATATGTTTTCTGTATCCAGAATCTTGAAAGTCAACATTTTTTTATTCCCCGTGTGTTTAAAATTGACATTAACGTTACTCCTTTAAAAATATTTAAAAAAAATCTAACTCCATCCTTTTGAATTTTCCTGTGGTTTCGTTGGATTAAGAAAGCTCACTTTGACAATTGGGTTTAATTTTTTGCAAATAGTTGCTTATTTTTATTTCTCTTTCTTAACAAAATATGAAGCAAAATTTCGTTTAATTCTCTAAATATGTCAAATACACACAATATAAACTACAAAATGACAGATCAAAGACATGTGACGTTACAAGGAAACGTTTGTTAACTGTTTTTGAAATTTAAAAAATAAATCGCTTACAAGTTTTCAAAAAAGTACTATTTGAAAATGACACGAGTTTTTATTCAACATTTGAGGTACCTGTCAAAAATAGATCTTTAACTACAAAACTGAGGTCACGGGTTCGATTCCTGCCAGTTTCAGTTCTCTTATCGAGAAATGACTTACATAAGTGCTGTTTTATTGGACTTGCTGGCAAAAGAGACCGCTCTTCTACAATTAAAATCATAAATTTAATGATAAGAATCAAATATAAGTAATCATTTCACTAAAATATAAACATATTTACCTTAACTGGTACCTGAAACCCAGAATTAATCAATTTTCCTTGATGAGATTAATATTTAAATGGTGACATTGCGTCTATTCAATCTACCATTAAGTACGCTAAAGCTTTTAAAAAATATGAAGCGATTTAAATATTGGGGACCCAGTTTTCATTGGTGAAATAAACCTATCAATATAATAAATTTAATCATGAGTAGACAAAACCCAATTGATATACATACATAAGTAGGTAGAATAAACACAATAAGAAAATTAATCAAATTAATTCTGAACGTCTTTCCGTCCCCTAAATCGACAATTTTCCGTTCAAATAATGAAAAAAGGTCTCCAAATGATCTCCCTTAAGTATTCGAATTATTTTCAATTACGCTTGACAGCCTTCTAAATCATTTCCTTTCAACACAACCTTGAGTAGGTACTGAACTTTTATTTATTTTGTATTTCATTTTATAAAAGTCCTCCGTGAGCGTTTTAAATAGCTTTTAAAATGAGGGCTTTCATTTATCTTCCTTCATTCGAGATTTCGATTCGGATGTTTTCTTCTTAACATTAGCACTTTCAATGACCGTAGGAGAGAATATTTTTGATTCGGTTCTTAAAAATAAATATATAGGTATCTACTTCAAGCAAACAACTGTTCCTTGAGCCACAATATTATAAGAACTGATTAAATTGACCAAAATATTTAAAAAAATTATGTTTTTTTCATTCATTAAATTGTATCAAAAAAGCAAAGCAACTAAATAAATGAGGGAATAATAAAATTACATGAAAACTATTCCGAATAAATGAAGTGTTGATTTTAAGCAACAAAATTAGTCTTGATAATAATACTGCGACAATAAGATGCAGTGTCAGAGGGGTCAGAAGGGTCAGAAGGGTCAGAAGAAGACCAAAAAATATATATTTTCATTGATTTTTTACTTTTTTAATCCTAAACTAACTAACTAACCATCACGCCGCTTCCCCGCAGGGGTAGGCAGAGAGAATCGAACGCCACACCACTCTGTCTTTGCAAACATTCTTTGCTTCTTCTACATTCATGCATCTCCTCATACATACCCGACGATTATTACGACTCCTGACCCGGCCGCTTTCAAGTATTTGACATACCTGATTGTGCCTACGTTAATCCATTTCATTTAAATATCTTTTAATCAATACAAAATGCATTTTTTCGGAATAAGTTTGCTCAATATACTCGTCTATGAATATTATTTTCACTAGTACCAATTTAAAATATTTCACTTGAAAACAGGTGTAATTATAACATATTTGAAATAAAAAAGACAAAAATCCGCATTTAATAATACTAAAAATTGGATAATTTATTTAAGTCCATTTTCGTAAAATACTACCTCAAGGGCCATTTTTTTAATGAATTGTGGAAAAAAAGATGATGGAAATGATTTAGCAAACAGACTAATTTTTATTTTTTGACATCTCATCAAAGATGAAGAAAAATATGGAAGTCTGGGCATTTACGGGGCTGACGACCGTCATAGGCTAATATGAAAATAACTCCTGTAATTGGAAAGAATCCAGATTTTGTGCACAAGTATTTGGACACACTCAAAATGTTGAAAACTAATATTTGTTAATTTTCTAAAACATTTCACTCTTATTATTTATAACCACTGGTGGAAGAGCATAAAAGCATTTGTCCCGGAACAGCAATGGCACGCTCGCCAAATTTATTACGCTGGTTGCCCATTGCAGTTGTTGTAGTCGATTGACCAATTCATGACAGCTCTTAAAGATAGTCTGGAGCTATATTATGTATTGTATTATACATGAGTAGACAGAGTTTATAATCAACCCTTTCTGGAAAGCGTAACCAGTGCAGTTGGTGAAGTAATAGAATTAAGAAAATCTGAAATTAGTCTCGCTGCTGCGTTTAACGCTGATTGCAGTATATAATTAAATGTACCAAGTATGACACGTTTGCAAACAACTCTAGAGGAGTAATAGTTAGTAAAACACATGAAAATGGTTAAGAAATAAAAAAATAATAAAAAATCGAACTTTGGAGTTTTGATCAATAAATTAACGATTCTCTTAAACCACGATTAGAGAAATATGACATGCTGATATTCTTCTTAAATTTTCCATTTTTTTTTACATTATAATAAAATTCTTGAATTTAAATCAAATATCTTTTTTAATATCAGATTTCTGTTATAAAGGATAATTGTTCTCGGCATAGTACGAGTTAAGAGATTTTTTAAATAATCTTATAAGATTTTATATTTTAATCATGAAATCTCAATCTTCTCAAACACTTTATTACCTCTTTTATAGATACAATTTATCAGAAGTCGTATTGAAATTTGGCCAAAGAGAAAAACCTTCAGACCATAATTTGTTAGAAGAAATCCTCACTGTAGAATGTCATTCAGTCAACACACAGCCCCTTAAAATTCACCCTGTGGAAAAATGACGGAAATTTTTGCTTCGTTACCCTAAGTGGACTGAAGAGGTTTTTAGGGGATGTTTTATTTTATATTACAGCTGAAATACGTGCTACATATTTGCTTTAAGAATAAGCTTTAGAAACGCCATTTAAAATTAAATTAATTGAAAACTTGAGTCGCGTTTAAAACAGAAACATTCTTGAATATGAGACACGAAAATATGATCCTTATTACTTTGATCTTAAATGTATGTGTTTTATTAAAATTTAGGCGAGACTGTTTCTAGCAAACATTTTTTATAAATGTGCTAGAAATATTCTTCGTATAAACGAATAAATCTAGTGAATTCAAATAAAATAATTTATCAATATTATTTGCACTGACATGTACTTTATTATTTTGGATTTCGAAACTCACAAAATAACTCTGCTTAGCATTTTGACATTTTGACAAAGATGAAGAAGAATATGGAAATCTAGGCAGGTCTGGTCAGGTCTTTTGACCATAGATTGGTTTTTATACATATTTTATTACACATGTAACATTCATTAAACACATATAAAATTCATTATATACTATCTGAATCACACTATTTTATGTTGAAGTATTTTAAAATTGAGTGCATTGCATAAATATAAAAAAAAATCGAATAATGGTTTCTAAGTCATAGAACAGCATCTCTGTGTGATGTTCTTATTCATATATTTTATGCCATATTATATTTTGTATTAAGAACATACTCCAATATACTCATATAAAACAGAAAAATGTGAAAATACATTGCCCTTCCTCGAAAAGCAAAGTAGCTGAACGATTTCCTGTATTAAATTGTTTGAAATAATTAATAATTTTGGAATTTATTTAGCACGAGTGTATAAAAACTGTCTTCAATTTGAGTGCCCGGAAATTGTAAAACCTGATAAGGTTTTTTTTTATGAAAAATATAATATCGAATTCTCAGATCTCGCATTATCTTAATCAAATTTCCCAGCGGAGTTTGCTTATGTGGGAAAAAAACCTTCTTATAAAAAGGACTTCCGCCAAAAAATGAATTAATTTGAAAGAACCAGCTTCATATCGGAGTATGATTTTTACAAAATTTGTAATTCAGTGGCTAATGAAACAATTATAATTAGTAAAAAAATTGCTTACATTTATTTTTTCAATAGTTTATTATAATAATAATAAATTTATAATAATTTATTATATTTTTAAATATTTTTTTTACTGATAAGTGAATATTCGTGATGTAACAGTGAAGTTATAATATGTTATATGTAATAAGTCAATAAGCTGGACAAGTATTCCATGAAACATTTACGGTGTACATGGGTCGTGTACGTGTGTGAGATTTTTTTCTATTGTGCTCACATAATGGAGCATATACTACACACCATTCAACTATATACTATCCACACAGCCTTCGTTGTTGAGAGCCTCTTTGTGTTTTATGCAGGAAACTTTCCTGAAAACGCCACTGAAAACTGAAAACTGAAAACTTTCCTCTCGGTAAACTTATATATGGATTGTATTTTCAGTAACACTTTACTTGTACTGGCGTGTGCGATCACATGTTATAATTCAGTCAAAAGTTATTCAATAATATTTCCGCTCTAGGTTTGAAAGGGAGCACATGTTATTCACAAGTAAGTAGATATTGAATGATCTTAACATGCATGTACATATATTTAAGTCACTGTAGCAAGTTTAAGATGAAAAAACGATTGAACAAAAACAAGCTTCGTTTTGTAGGGATTTTTTTGTGAAAGGATGCTTTTCATAATGGTTTGTTAAAAAATGAAAACAAAATAAATAAAGAAATAAATTTGAAATATCGTAGATAAAATTTCATTATGGAGCTTCTTTAAAAACCTATCACATTTCTTTTTTCATGTAATTGATATTTAAAGTACTTTTTTTTTATAAAAAAAATAGATTCTCAAGAGACTTTGGTAAATGAAATTTAATTCACGGTAACTCATATTCACTTTAATTTTGTTTTCCAAATAAATTATTTGTTAATAAATGGTTTTGAAATAAATCATTCGTCAATAAATTGTTTTTTTTTGCTAATGCATTATTAAAGCAATATCTAACTAAATAATAAAGTGATGTGTGAACTGTGCACTTTTACAATTTGTTCAATATTTACTTTGTTTTCAAATATATTTTTAATTATGTTACAAGTGTCTTTATTATACATACTGTATTCCTCCTCTATTTCCAAAGCATTAATGTAATTCCTCCAGATCACGTTAAAACTGCTTCAATCTAATGCGGTGCCCTTTGCACTATCTGGGTGAGGATAGGGTTTACATGGAAATTTTAAAATAATTGATTTTATTTTGTGAAAATATTTTGATGGAGTAAAAATATTTAAAATTTGCCAACTATTGATCATAAAAAAATGCCTGCCGATAATTTACCAATATTTATAACAATACAAATTGTTTGACATTTTAAAAGTTGTTTGGATTTATGTGATTAGAAATATATTTTATAGAAATAAAATTTAAGAGCATTTACATTTGAATTTTTGTTAAAAAAATTGATACAATACGATTTAAAATAAATGCCTTTTCACGCTGTATACTTTTGAATTTCAAATTTATGAACCAAATCAAAAACTAATTGGCAATTTGAGTAATTCACATTTGTTGTTTGTCGATTTTTGGGATTGGTGTAATTTATTAATTTATCACTTAACCATTTTATCATTTTTCGTTTTATTTATTTTAAAAATCAGTCAACCGGTCGTTCGTGAACGTTGGACAGAATTTTGATATCATTAGCTTAACACGGCAATATTCTTATTCTGAAATATTTTATTGAACTTTTTTGTTAAGGTAAAAAGCTTTCAAGTTAATTATGTGTTCAATAAAATAAACCTATAATTTTCATACGTAAAAATATCTTGTAATAAAAACGTTTTCTAGACATTTAAAAAAAAAACATTACATTAAATTCTTAAAATGAACCCTGGAAAACGTGAACTTGTATTTTAATATTTTATAAAACCTTCTTTACTTTGAACAGTATTTTATTTCAATTGGTTTTTTATTTTTAATTTAATTAACCCTTGAGGTAATATTAGTTACTGTGTAATAATTTTTCACTTTTGATTTTTCAAAACGATCCGCTTTACTTCAAAATAATATTTAAAGTAAATATTTCAGGAATTATAAACAAATTCTAGGAGTCAATAGGCGGAGTAATTGGCGGGTACGTATGAGGAGTTGCATGAATATGAAAGAGACGAAGAAAGTGTGCAAAAATAGATTGGTGTGGTCGTCTATTATCTCTGCTTACCCGTGCGGGAAAGTGGCGTCATGATAAGTTAGATAATTATTAGTAAATAAAAACTTTTGTTTATTATTATTAAAAAAAAAGTTACTACTCAGGTTTTTATGTGTTTATCATCACGTATTTTTCTAGTAAATATAGGTATTCCAAAACTTGAAACTATGAAAATAAAATAAAAGTTTTAAAAAAAGGCTTGGAACCAAATCAAAATAAGTTAAAGTAAAATGTTAGATAAATAATCACTTGGTCAAAATTATTACCTTATTAACATTAATGAACGATGAACTCTGCAATGCCATCCGAAACGTCATATTGAATTTCTAACAGTAAATGATTTTACTGCAAAAAAGGTTTAAATACTTACATCAAAATTAAGAAATTTAACGTAAAATGATACAACCTTCCGCTTTTGTTCGACTACTGTGCTAAATATCCCGTTTTCGATTCCTAAGGGATCGAAATAAATAAAAAAACTGATTCTTCACTTTTTTGATCCTGGATTGGCACCTGAAACAAAGAAATGATCACTTTTTTCATGTATTCTGTTTAACACTGTTTATATACATACCAAGCAGTGCCCTATGCACCATTAGGTGTAAATTTATAATAAAGGCGTTGTGATTTAAAGTAACATTTCATTTTGGTGAAATAAACAATTACATTTATAAATATTTTTTGCATTTAACATAAAATTTATGGGAAACAAATTAAAAACACGTACACGGAATACAATTTACTAGAGTCAAATCAGTCACACCAGTTTTCTAGTCAGTTATCCATGTTCATATTTTTAGAGTTTTATTACAGACTTTGATTTATTCCATTAAAATAAACGTAGCCCTGAAAAATGGCAAATTTTGGCCAAATTTGTGGTTGTAAAACCGAAGAAAGGTTTATCGCATGACTGCTAAGCGTTAACATTATACCTAAATCAATACTCCTGACTCAGCTTATTATTTCCAACTGTCGCTTATATCTATCGGAATATTCCTCGCCTTTTAAGGTTAGATTTATGTATGCTTACCTGATACTGTGTATTGTAGTAAGGCACTTATAAAGACATAAAAATTCCGAATGCGAAAACAAGAATTGAATATTTATAAAAAAAAATATATTTGACATAAGATTTTTCACCCTACGATTAATAAATCATATATTTAAATATAGTATATTAAAGGCAAGATTTTTTTGTTGATATCTTAACGAAATCTTGACAATTATGGAGCTTTTGATCCGTCATAAGTTGGTTTAAGTGAATACTTTGCATACTATGTAACATTCGCTATTCTACCCATGCACACTACCTAAAAATGTTATGTTTATGCTTCAATTAAAAAGATAATTCTCCAGATATTTCTAAATATCTTTATATATGTAAACAACTCATTTAGTAATAAAAAGCATTTCATTTATTTATTCGGCAGTCACTTTGTGGTAAAATCTATGCATAAATATAAAGTATAGCAAAAAATACACAAAAGATAATGTGAACACTTTTTATGCCAATATTTCTGTTTTTTTATGAATTTTTACAGAAATTTTCTCATATAGGTAATACTAAAATGTATCTTAATTAGAAATATTTTTCTGATTTTAAAGAGTACGGTTGTTTATCATAAAATGTAATTAAAACAACATTACATAAAATTAAATAATGAACTGCAGATGTAAAGCTTCGAATTAATTTATCTTTTTATTTTATTTAATAAAATTAATGATGGTGGTTGGTTTATAAAATAAGGCATTATTGGAAGGAAGTAGACGCTTTCTTATCACGCTAACGCAAAGACTTCCGGTTTTTAAAATAGAACCCTAGAATCCGGTATAACTGGCTCAATGAAATCAGCGGGAACTATCGGAGGGATGGCTTACAAAGCCTTAAACTGAGATTTAAGGATTTCCTTTACCAACCCCAGCGCCGCAGTGACCACTTATTCTTCGACAACGTTCCATCCAGAAGCTCTTTCACAATAGATAATGTTTTGGGCTATATAACACATAGTGCAAAGTAAAGTAATAAGTAAAATGCTGCCTTATAATGTGTTTTTAACGTCATTTTTGTATGAATTATATTCTGAATTGATCAATTGACCAAATTAATCAACAAGACCAAATTACAAAATTTATAAAAATATATATATTTTTTAAATTAGAAAGGTACATATAACAAATTCGTGTGGTTATTATTACAAAAAAACTGCTTTCAACCTAAAATAGTATTACAAAAGGGTTATCTACATAGTGCAGATAAATAATTATTTATTATTTTACTTCTACACTTTTTTTCCAACTTCCTTTAAAATCAGTTTTGGAAGTGCTCACTAAAAGTTACATTTCCGAAATTGCACAAAAAAACATTTAAATGCAGATGTGACCAGTCCTGAGTTTAACCAATATGATATCATTAAATCGCACAAAAACCTAACAATTTTACAAGCTAGATTTCCGGATTAGATAAAATTATTTATAATGGAAATGTAACGTTTTGGTGAGGACACACAGCTCCACAGCTGTTATCTATATTTTCAATTTATTATAGAATTTCAACAAAAATTAACCAAATTATAAAAATTACAATACTTGAAAGTAGATCAGTCAGTACTATAAATATTTGGGAGGTATGTAGGTGAAGATACATGAATGTGGAAGAGGCAAAGAACGTTTGTCTCTGCCTTCTTTTGTAAAGAATGGAGTAATTGCCTAATGGTTACTTTAATTAATCATGAATTCATTTTTCATCGAAGAAAGGCAATATAAAATATACCTCAACTACGTAAATAACGCTTAACTGATATCTATTTATCTTGTCCTTTGTCTGCCTCCGTAGTGTGTATGGTCAGCACTCTCGGTTACCGTTCTGGAGGTCCCGGGTTCAATTTCCAGGGGGCGTCCAATAAATATAAGTGATTTTTTAACTCTAATATTCATTCAATATTACCCTGGACCCTAGACTGTATGTTAATGATCAAGGTAATACAGTGTTTATATAATGCAGTGCCTTATACACCATTGGGGTGCGAATAGGGTTTTACAAAAATTAACCTTAGTGTATATCTACGTAGATTTTGTTTATTATAATTGTCTCATTTTAGGTAGTTTTATCTTACTTTCTCTCGAATGACTTGGTTTAAACCTTCATGACGAAGTTCAAGTTTACTCACAAAATTCAAGTAACAATAATATCTTGAATATTGTTAATACTCTCATATTTATTTTTAAAAACACTACGAAGTTTATTTTTCCTCGAAAAATATTTTGAATATTGTTAACCCTTTTCAGGAATTGATAAATAAGTGTTCATCAAACTTTGGCAAAGAGTTTCGTCTCCATATTCTAAACTTCGCAAGACAAACATTATATGGTCAAATTCCACGAAAAAATACTTTGATGTTCTTAAGAATTGTTTTGATACACCCTTTAGGGATATTGCGTCAATAATAAATAAAGGAGTACATAAAACAAACAACCTCACTGGATGTATGACTATGACATCAGCAAACTGTCTACTTTTTCAAAAGTTTATTTCAGCTTCATCATTCTACTTTTAGTTCATTTCAAAACATTTTTTCAATAATTTAATCCCGCAGGTGCTCAAAAACTAAGCAATTTTTTAGTTATATTTTTAACAAAAGAATTAGAAGATAATACAATTATAAATTATCATTAAATGTTGTAAACAATAGAAAATATAACAATATATTAATTTTCTCTAATTCTTTGTTAAAAATTGCTGGACTTTTAATATCGAGATATTTTATTAATATTTTAGAAGACACAAAGAAAAAAATGAAGAAGTCATTTACTAGGCTTATGATCGTCCAAATTTCATCTACGTTTAGTTTTTTTTATACAAGTTTAAGGGATAAAAATTGGCGATATTGTGTTTCTCACAGCCTTCCTTCAGTATTGGAATGTTTTGAGTTATGGGTATTTTTAGGCATGCACTTAAAAAAAATACAAATGTGTTTTATATTCCAAATGTGATTCTTATGTATTTATACCAGGACGCTTTGCAATATCTATAAATTTTAAATACACGTATTCAACATCTCATTGATAAACTGAAACTAATGGAACCTCCGTCCTTGTCCGCCTTGTCCGCCTCCGTAGTGTAATGGTCAGCACGCTCGGCTACCGTTCTGGAGGTCCCGGGTTCGATTCCCAAGGGGGGTAAAATAAATATAAGTGATTTTTTCACTGTAATATTTATTCAATATTACCATGGACTGGTACCTGAAGCGGAGGGCTGATCACCCTTCCTTCATGTGTAAACGATCAAGATAACACTGCGTTTATATGACACAATGCCCTATGCACCATTGGGGTGCGGATAAGGGTTTTTTTTTTAATGGAACCTCCAATCTAGAATCTTTCAACGATAAACCTTTTTTTTTAATAAATGTTTTACTTAGTAAATACCACTATTTCTTAAAATCTACTGTGACATGTGTTTCGATGCGTTCCGCATCATTTTCAAACATCGTATGAAAACGATGCGCAATGCATCGAAACACGTGTCACAGTAGATTTGAAGAAATACAAGTATGTACTGAGTAAAACATTAATTAAAAATGGATTTATTTGACCACAAAGTGACTGCCGAATCAATTAATGAAAGATAAACCTCTTCTCTAGCTTTCAAATAAAAATTATTTACTAATATTGAGTCCATACAATCAGTAAATATAATATAAATCCATATTGAAAACTGTCTGCAAACTTTGGATACCTACCCAAATCTATACATAAAATATTATTTTATATTACATCAAGGATTGATTTACAATGGTTGTCTGAATATGCTACTGCGTTTGTTTGTACAGTTTCGATTTTAACTGTGGATTTCTAAGGTTCTGTGGTTAAGCAGCTGTAAATATTTCATTTTGCTAGTACATAATGCTATATTGCCAAAGAAGACGGTGAAAGCGGAGTAAGTTTATTTTTCGCTTGATATTCCTAATAACATAAGAGAGCTATTTTGGTTGGTGTTTATGGGAAACTCGCGTGGTCGAATAATGAGGTTTGGGTAACGAATTATGAGAAATACATTAACTATGATCATTAAATACGGTAAGTTTAGATCATATTATAATAGAACGAAGGTCGAACAAGGGTTAGACTTTTGAATTTAATTATTACTTTGTAAATAACACTATTTAATTGATTTTTATCAAATAAAATTTTAATTAAAAATTAGATTTTACCACAAAGCAACTGCCAAATCAATTAATGAAGAAATAAACTTTTTACTATCAACCGAGGCATTTATTTTATTTTATTTGTTTAAAACAAATGCATAATGCACGCATCAAAAGTTAAAAAATCATAATTTAAAAAAAATCTGATCATACTATGTTACGTTTCGACATCTCAACAAAGATGAAGAAGAATATGGAAGTCTTAGGTGTTAATTTTGTGATGAATATTTTACATTTAGCCTGACGATGGAAGCTAAGCTTCTAAAACTAGTCTTCACAAGAATAAACTCAAGTGGTAAAAAAAACAAGTGTTGAATTTAATGATATCATCATGTCTTACCACAAAGTAAATGCCGAAACAAATAAATAAAACATTTTATTTGTATATTATTTCGAGAAATAAAAATACTTTGTGTTCTGATCCACTCACATTTTTATTAACCAACTAGTTTCGGTAACAACCTGTTGCCCTCTTCAGGGTTTATTTATAAATAAACCCTGAAGAGGGCAACAGGTTGTTGCCGAAACTAGTTGGTTAATAAAAATGTGAGTGGATCAGAACACAAAGTATTTTTATTTCTCGAAATAATATATCAATATGATCCACAAAGTTAATGCTTTCAATATTCAAAACATTTTATTTTATTTATTTCCCTAGATTTTCTGTCTGGTATGTACATAATTAATTACTTCATATTCTACACTAAACAAATTTGTGACTATACAGTAGAGATTGTTTCAAGATTTTTAATTAAAACGCTGAAATAACAACCGTCAAGAATTTCAAATATTTGTTAGATAAATTTAAGCACGGCAAGCATAAATTTAACTGAAAAAGTAAGTTATTTCCTATTAGTTCATTCAATTTCTTTTTCTTTTTTGGTGCGCTTTATAAAGTTGTTATATTTACGGAAAGTTGTGGAAGTTTTTCTTTTGTGGAAGTTGTATACGTTGTTTAATCAAATTTAACGCGATTATATTAGTTTTAAACGTAAAATACGCAATATAACAACACAAACTCTAGTGAAAACAGTTAAAATGCAGAGCCGGTTTCTTGATATGTCTTGATTTGCTTTGATTTACGAGTATAGTATTCGGTTGGTTGATTAAGACGAAGCCATGATAGTTCTGTGCGAGAAGGCGACACAAAGTGTTTTTATTAGTTGAAAATACAGAAAATATTCTGATTTTTTAAAATTTATAAATATATATATTTATTTATTTAAAAAATTAAAATTTTCATTTTCCAACCAATATTACTTTTTACACGAGTAAAAAATTTGGTAACTACCACAACAAAAAATGTAAACTGAAATGTCATCTTTTTAGTACATATTCGTTTGAGTCCATCGAGTGACTTTTGTTCGATATATATAGGCATCAACACTTTCTAGTGGCAAAAAACCGTAGAGACTTTTTGTATGGACCTATTTTAATTTTGTAATTTGTTGAAGCCAAAGTTCGGAAACAATTTTTGCGTTTTATTTTTATTTCTTTGGTGTAAATCAGCTCATAGGTAGGTAGTTAAAAAGCCTTTCGCAGCTTATTCTAATAACATTGGCAAAGTTGTTTTTTATTTAAAAATTTTTAAATAAAATTTTAACATTTCATTTTTTTTGTTCACAAAGCAATAATGTTATGTATCCAAAACCTGATTTTGCAGGATATTGCAAACAGTGTAAACCTTACAATACCCCGTGTAGCTTACAGCTAACTCGATTCGTTTGACCCATCATAACGGTTCAAACAGACTAACCCAATGTAAAGTTGCACCGGCAACTGGAAAGCCTCCTAAAGCCAATTAAGGGGTGCCAGGAAACTTTAACATCCCTTCACAATATCCGTTGACCCACTAACGTACTGCATTTTAGAATGGCAGGCCCGCATGATGCAGAGGCATCACTTTGGTCTAGCAACCCGGGGGTAAGTTTAAGGTGCATAGTATTATACAGGGTGGATAAACAAACAAATAGTTATGATTATTATATTTGTGATAGGGTTGCAATCTATATAATGATTGGTTTGTTTTTCTTATTGTCAGTCTCCACTTATCTTCATCTCCACTCGACGGTGATAATTTAGTCCATGTACAACCAAAATGTAATGTAAACCCTTGGTTACTAATAGATTTATATTATCCACTGACACTTCGTGATGGAATTGCATTTTTAATATATTATTAGATTAAAACCAATATTTTTAGCTTTTCCACTTTATTTTTATTTGACCAGTGACCGGGTTTCGTCGTGACCGACATCACCAGTCTGATGATGTCGGTCACGACGAAACCCGGTCGCTGGTCAAATAAAAATAAAGTGAAAAAGCTAAAAATATTGGTTTTAACCTTGGTTACTACTCAAAGTCAATTTTACACGAAGACTTTCAAGGATCTATCTGACCCTCCTATGGCAGGTATTAAAAAAGGTTAAATTTTGTTAATGATTAGAAATATACAAATTGAACAAGCGATTTATCTAAAATATATATATATATTTACAATTGATTGATAAACAATTACTTGTTTTCCGACAAGCGACTAAGCGGAACGTCCTTTGTAGTATGTGCCTTGGCACATGCCCTTTGCAATCGTAAGAAGCAAGCCTTGATGTTTTATATTATGGTCTCTCCATTTGGCTTTCTGTCGTTAAAAATATAAATCAGAACTTTTAATTTTGAAATATTTTAAAAGTCTCTCTACTTGAGACGAAGCATATATTGTTGTTATTCGACAAATATGAAAGTCTAAGTTTTACAGGATTTATGACCTGGCATTTGGCTGGTTTAATTGTAAACACAAGTGTATAAGATCACTTTATACGTACATTTGTGCATCATTCACTATTCAACGTGTGTATTGCACTAATTTTTGAATGATGCATGTATGCACTGTTATTGAATTTTAATTTATAATTCTTACAGGTTTGAGATTTTGAGGTAACGGTTTTCAGTTAAGAATTTATGAATTATGTAGCTTTTTCCAAATGAAAAGCAAAGATACCCGTATCATGTTGAGATGCCTTTAATATTTCGTCTTTAGCATGAATAATCCAGGATAAAAATCAATAGTAAAAATATTATATTTTAAAATGTAAACCATAAAAATATTTTCACAAATAATTTTTGAGATATTTACGAACCATTCTGTACTACGAGAGCATTAGGATACAAGCATTAGTGATGTTGCCGACAGTTGCATACAATGTGCTGAATGTTCTTAATTAGTACGTCATATTCCGAGAATGTCCACTCTATGCCAGAAGGATAAATAGGATTTAAATAACCCTTCCTTTAACTTTACCGCCCCACGTTTATTTGTAAAGTTAATTAACTGTTTGTTCATTTCATAATTACGCTTTCTATCAAACTCACCATAATGTTATGCCACTGCCGTATTTACTTAGCGTAGATGGTATAACTGACGTTTTAACATACATGAGGCTTAATTCCAAAGGAAGCTTAAATAAAAGTGTGGAAAAATGTTGTTTTAATGCGGGTTAAGAAAGGTAAAAATGATGAGTTTTTATAGTCATTTAATAAAATATATTAGTAAGAAAACAATTTTTTATGAAAATTACTTTTGAATAGTTTTTAACGTATAAAGATGGCAGTACCTTTGTGGTCAAAAAGTTGCTTTAAAAGAATCTTATTTACCGTCATAAGTACTTATGCATAAAAAAATAAACGTTTAAAGTTTTAAAATGATAAGCGATTGATTTTGGGCAAAGAAACATTTAGATTTATTAATATACGTAGAACATGAATAACTTGATGTTGCCATGTTTTCTTCATTCTTCATCTTCTTATTTTTTTACAACAAAAACCTCTTTGTTTTACTGTACTTTCTCCACTCATTTGATTCACATGCCCAAACCATCATAAAATACCTTTCTTAATTGTATACATTACGCCTGGATTTCATTCCTAATATCAGCATTTGAACATCTATCATACATCGTTTTACCGCACTGAGAGATCGCATTTTATCTGCATTCAGACTATTTTTATCCTTCTTTTGCCAACTCATGCTCCACTTCTATACATAAGGGTTGAAGCCACAACTCCCCTGTGTACTGCCAGTTTAGTTTTCGTTGAAAGGTTTTTATTTACTTTATCTGAAAGAGTGACCTATGAAAACGTGACATGATGGAGTATATCAAATATGTCATGCGTAATAATGAGATGCATGAATGTGGATGAGGTGAAATTGTTTGCAAACACAGATATGTAAGGCGTTCTATTCTCTCTACCTACTCCTGGAACCGGCGTGATGGTAAATTAGTTAGTTTTAAAGATTATGGTAGATTAAGATAAGTTGTGATGCTGCGCACATGTGAAGCCAATTAAAGAACAAATGCCAAGGTGTCAGAAACTAGAAAGCTACAAAAAACCCGGAAAAATTGCGAGTGCTTTTGCCTAGAATTTTCACTCATGAATTACATGAAATTATAGTAACTTTAAACATAAAGAGTAAATCCACTCGCAAGTAGACATAGGCTATGAAACTTATAAAGTTGAATCCTGAGTAGGGACATGATAAACGGTGTTGCATAAGCCATAGCAAGATTTCAGAATCACTTGGACGTTAAGTAATTAAAAAAAAATGCACGAACAAATCTAACGGATCTTTGAAAATGTGATGATGAGAATAAGGATCAATCGAGATGTAATTGTGACATAAGAGGTACATTGGAAGTCGATGTCGCTTAGATTAGATTCTCAGGGTGTGACGATCTATCCTGTATAAATCATCCTTTAGTGAGTTAGTTAGTTTTGCTCTAATTATGCAGTACCTATCACAGAATTATGTTAAACAACGCGGTTACTAGAATTAGTCCATATTACACTCTCGCCTTACGAATATCACCGTGTTATTAATCCCCTACAATATCCGACGTATAAAATCTCTTAACGCCACCGGTATTATCTAAAGCGGTAAATATAATTCACGAACGTAGGGTGAAGTTTGTTAGGCGAGGATGTTTTCTTTAAAACCTATAATGTAAGAAAAATACATGTATTAAATAAGTCAAACCGAACCTTGAAGCTTAAGAACAAAACTTTAATATTTTGTTAGATATTTTTACATTAATTGTATGTGTTCCTATAAATAAAAAAAATCGGAATCTTCTAATCCTTCTAATTTTTCAAACGTCACAATAGTGCAAATCCTATAAATATTTTAGAAAGTTTTACTTTCGATGTTTAAAAATAACATTGAATGCATCGAAATACGTGTTACAAAAGATTTTAAGAGATATTGATTTTTATAAAACAAAAAAATAAATTAAAACATTTTTTTACATTTTCACATACATGAAGAAGAAAATGGAAGTCTTGGTATTTACAGGGCTTATGACCTGTCATAGGCTAATTGCCTAAGTAATCATACACCTTGCGAATTACCCAGGATCAAATGATCTTCATCATGTAGGTTGAGATGTCAAAAATTTTTTAAATTATTTATTAACTTTTTTTCTTCTTTGTTTTAAATAAGATTGCATTACATAACATAAATTCAAATACAAAAAAAATTAAATATGAATACTAAAAAAGATCCCACAAAGGCATGGCCTGTGTGTGGGTATACAATATAATTTAGTCATAGTAAAGGGTATAAGGGTATAGGTATTATAAGTAGAACTGGAATAATAATAGTGTTAAAATAAAATACAAAAAAATACTTGACTATCAGGAAACATTTTTTTTAATAAAATTAAAAACTCAAAAACATATATAATAATATAATAAAACCCTTATCCGCACCCCAATGGTGCATAGGGCACTGTGTCATATAAACGCAGCGTTATCTTGATCGTTTACACATGAAGGAAGGGTGATCAGCCCTCCGCTTCAGGTACCAGTCCATGGTAATATTGAATAAATATTACAGTGAAAAAATCACTTATATTTATTTTACCCCCCTTGGGAATCAAACCCGGGACCTCCATAACGGTAGCCGAGTGTGCTGACCATTACACTACGGAGGCGGACAAAAAAAAATTTTGTCCGCCAAAAAAAAGTTCTGTCTCAAAAACATATAAAAGATGAAAAAGTAAAAAGTTAAAAACATCAATTGTATACATTTATAAGAACAGTTTTAAACATATTCAAATATTTTTAGCAGAGACCCACCGAGTAGAAAAAACACAGATATGTCAACAAGTATTTGGACATACTCAAAACGTTGTGAAATTAAAAGTTTTTTTCTTCAATATGAATTGTATTAAATTCAATTATTGTTAATTTACTGATTTGGCGGTCACCTTTTTTATCCATTTTTTACAAAAAAAATAACACAGCTTTTTTCCTTCTTCACGAGAGCATCAAAATGCGCGTAGTCTTACGATTTAGAAAAAATAAATTTTATGAAATAATGTATATAAGTATGTACCAAGCAATATTTATTATTTTAATAATTTTGATAAACACGTGATGCCACTTTTTTTAAATATTTAATATTTGTTTATGAGATTTGCGAAATAATTTGTATTTTACACTGTTAAGTTTCAAAAAATAAAAAACTCGCTTACATGTTGGCAACAATAAGTTATATTGTTTCAAGTGCAAATACACGGAATTTTTTTTTTCATTTATTTAAAAGTAATGATTAAAGAAAACACTTCGTTTTTTACCACTTGAGTTTAATTATAGATTACATGTTTCAGAAGTTAAACTTCCACCATTCAGGTCTGTATAATAACTAAAATATTAAATATAAAATTGTTCTATAAATAAGGAGAGGGGAAAGTAAGGGGAAGGGGTTAGTCAAGGGACGGAATTTGAAAACAAAGGAAAAATGGAAAGCAATGGTAAATGGAAAAGTGTAATAATTTTAAAAAAAAAATTGTTGGGGAAGGGGTTAGTCAAGGGACGGAATTTTAAAACAAAGGAAAAATGGAAAGTAATGGCGAAGAATTTTGAAACAATATATTATTTAATATTATTATTAGAATTCAGGTTTTTTTGTATTTCTAAATTTTTAAGATAATTCATAATTTGGCCTTTATATGGAACAAGGTGTAATAATTTAAAAAAAAAAAATTGTAAAATTATTACACCTTGTTCCATATAAAGGCCAAATTATGAATTATCTTGAAAATTTAGAAATACAAATAAACCTGAATTATAATAATAATTTATTAAATAATATATTGTTATTCAGGTATGTAGTTATAATACATACCTGAATGTTGGAAGTTTAACTTCTGAAACATGTAGTCCATAATAAAACTCAAGTGGTAAAAAACGAAGTGTTTTCTTTAATCATTGTAACATGTCTTACCACAAAGTTAATGCCAAAACAATAAATAAAATATTTAAAAGTATACTGCTGACTCACATTTTGAAGCGTTTATATTTTATTATAATTCAAAATGGTATTTTGTGTTACCCTATCAATAGTTACCGATAAATACCCTACAAGCCCTTCGAACCAGCATCAAGCCAATGCACTTCTCGGCTTAGCAGAATTAATAACAAATTTGTACTTGATCTGGTCTGTGTTCCCATGCAGGTACGATACAATACACACTGACAAAGGCTTCGTCCGTCTGAGAGTAAATATGGTGGGGAAGCTTCACGGAGGCGGACGCTTAGGATTGTTTACTCGAACATCGGAGATCGTACATTTTACCTACATATATACATGGTGCAGGACATGCAAGTTTATACGTTTACCCCACACATCATACACAGGGTGTATTAAATATTTTCATGTTATTTATTGTAACTGCAGACAGTTGATAGAAATCCATTTTGAATTGTTGGGTAATATAACCAAACTTGAAAACGGTTATTAGATTGAATTTTACTTTTATTTACAAATATATAATAATATGTGACGTTTAAGTATGGGAAAATATTTAAAATGTATAAGTGAACACTTGAACCTACCAATATCAGGTCTAAAACCTTAAATATCTATTTTATATATTTTGTAAAAAACATCATCTCTGTTAAACATCATGATAACAATCCCTCTAAGGATAAATCCAGCTTTTGTGTTCTAACGAAAATTCTAAGATATTAAAAATATTGTCAATTCTTCAATGAATTTTTAATAAATATCTCGAGCCACTCTGTATATTGTGCAAACTTTAACATATATATGTATCTACATACGCTGGGGGATACTCGTGCATGTCCTTTGTATATTTAAGCTTTTAGACAGTGACTAAATATTGACAAATAAATCCTCATCCTCTGCCCGCATTACAAGGGCTCTGTCACAATTGACAAAACCTTTCTCAAAACAGAGTACATTGTACAAACTTTTTGACGCCTAATTTTTATACTTACATATTGCGAATAAATGATTATCTTTAAAAATATTTATTCAGTTACAAATTTCAGAGAAAAATATTTTCTTAACGTAACTGGCCCAAATTAGCTCTTTCATAAATTTTTTCGGGTAAATTTTTTTTACTCTATATTTACATTTTAAAATAAGGGTTAAATTGTGGTAACCTTCGCAAGGTAGATGAAACAATTCGTGTTTTATTTACACTTTTACCAGCATAATTTGGCCATTCTATCATCCCCCAGTCGCCGTATATCCCAAGTAGACAGGGATGGATGAAGAGCAGAATTTGTTTTTTTATTTCGCGAAAAAGTGTTTTCACCTAATGACTTTAAAAAGTTTAAAAAATATATGTATTTAATATTGAAAAAAACCAAGGAAAATATATTTTATATTTTATAATATTTTGCCTAATAGAGGCAAATATATATGAATAGGAACTTAATCACATAAACTCAGTGTTGTTTTGCCACATGAAAGTGATCAGCCTTCCGCTTCAGGTATCAGTCCAGATTAATATTAAATAAAAAAATTGTTGATGTAATCACTTTTATTTACTTGACCTAGGAATTGAACCCGGGTCCTTCAGTACGGTAACCAAGCATGCTGACCATTACACTACAGGTATTCATAGATATCTTCATAAAATTTATAAATCCTCAGATTTACCTCAGATTTTCCATTAACGCTTTTGAAAAGCACGCTACAACTTTGTATCGAATTATTTTGTTTTGGTCATATTTGATTTTATTGAAAAACAACATGAATATTTTTCTGAGAGTTAAATGTAAATAATGTAGATACTGATGGAGTAAGTTTGGAAGGGTTAATGTGTCATAAAAGTTTTTGTGGATATGTAACTGTATAATTTAAAGAAAGAGGAAGGGTTGAATATTGATTTTTTTCTTAATATAATTAAAACTATTTTTTCGTTTTCTACCATATTGTACCATTTTTATAAAGAATTAATTTGTGGCTATTAAAACTCGATTAAGGTTTTATCTGAAGACGTGAAACCATTTCCATTTAACTACTTAAAATTGACTTTCGATAAAAAAAATATTTTGTAAAAATGACGCCCTTAAATGAATTTTATTTAATGAAAATTATTATATTTAAATTACTATGGTGTGAGAGACATTAAAATCTGCACGCGAAACTGAAATTTAGGGAACATAATATGTATTATGTGTCATTGTCAAAAATGTACGTACGTACGCCAAGCACGACTCGAATGTACATAGTGTTCTCTGGAGATTAGAGAATAGCCCCTTGCTGTAACAAGCAGCCCAGTTACAAAGTAGCACAGGGATGGCGAACCCATGGCACGCGTGCCATAGGTGACACGCCAGACGATTTTGCATGCCAGGCGATGAAGAGAAAAAATAAATGTGATAAAGAAAAAAAAAACAAAAGGGTTTAGACTTACAACCGAACCATTAGTAGTTTCTGTTTTGCATATTGTTTGGATAATATTGATATTTTATTTCGAGAAATAAAAATACTTTGTTTTGATCCACTTAATTTTTTTTAACCAACTAGTTTCGGCAACAACCTGTTGCCCTCTTCAGGGTTTAATTTATGAATAAAATTGAAATATGGTTTAATTTATGATTTCAGGGTTTAATTTATGACTTTAGTCATACATTAAACCCTGAAGAGGGCAACAGGTTGTTGCCAAAACTAGTTGGTTAATAAAAATGTGACTGGATCAAAATACAAAGTATTTATATTTCTCGAAATAATATATCAATATTATCCATAAAGTTAATGCTTTCAATACTCAAAACAGAAACTACTAATGCTTGTATCTATTAAAACAACTAGCCATGAACCCGATATAAAAAAATGACATCTTACCTACATTTTTTTCTTTATTTCTTAACTTAGCTTATATTACATTTAATACAAACTATTTTTTTCACTTAATTTTCATCATACTCATATTAACATCTTCTTTCAGTATACAGAATATTAATTTTTAATTTTTCTCTGACTCTTTTCATTTTTTTTTGCATTGAGGCATCTCATCATACATGTTTAAACCCTTATAGTTTTACGACTCAGTTTTACGACTCTTTTTTTTTCAAAAATGGAAGTCTTATTTTATCCTTATTTCTAGTATTTTGTTCATAATTTATTTTGTTTAAAACTAATTAATGCTTAAAATTTTTGGGTAATTTATCGTTAAATTGATTAAGTCAAATGAATATTTATTTATTTTATTTTGCCATAAATAACCACTTAATTATTTTTTTCGGTGTATTAATGTTTTGTTTATATTAAAAATCTGATGTCAGATTCAGGATCAAAAAGGTTCGCCGTCCCTGGAGTAACATATTACATGGTACACCAAACGTTACAGAGCTGTGACGTGGAACAATTGTTTGAACATTCGAACATGGAACAATTGTTACACGTCGCTTCGCTTTGAATTAACGAATGTAGAAACCGTACAACATAATACACTCGTACATAGCACATGCATACCTTAATTGGGGAGCCAATATGACAAGCATATAATTTGGAAACCAAACTCAATAATTAGCTTAACTTCAAAGAAATACCTATCCATGGTTTGCAAAAGCTTAAATGCCTCCATTAAATTGCTTTCCCAAGATTAGAGAAACCAGAGCCATAACGTTTAACGCACAAACTCGCTGGAACCTCGCAAAATGACCAACCGTAAATGATGTTCATTAATTGCTCTGACAATCCTCACAGCTATGTTGGATTTCCAATTAGTGCGTTTGGTTTTTAAAGCAAAATTAAGCTTACTGTCTACAGTCAATATCAAATTCGAAGTATGTTGCTCATGAAATTAGTTCATATATATAGAACTTCCAAGAATTTGAATAGTGTGGATGGGTAGAATCGGTAAATGTTACACGTGTGTAGGGTGATCACTTAAACTAGCCTATGACGGTCGTCAGCCCCATAAATGCCCGGACTTCCATATTCTTCTTCATCTCTGATGAGACGTCAAAAAATAATATTAAATTCAAAGTAATTAATGATGCAATATATTTGGCATTTAAAATAAATGAAAAAAAAACACTCTCTACAATCACATTTATTGTCATTTATGTAAAAGTATTTCGTTTCTTTTTTAATTTAATAATATTTAACCCTTAATTAGGCCACTACAATAAGTTGAGTATGGTCACCTGGGATGCGCAAAACCCCAAATATGTCTTTAAAAAGAAAATACATACAAAATACACAGAAAATCAGACATTTGTTTAAAAGATAATTATGCCTGCATATTAAATGTTTGAGTCATCACCATACTCCGATTGTGGACAAAATATAGGGGATGCAAACCATACGTTCTTTCAGTGTCCGCTCACAACAGAGAAGGAGAACTTTCTAAATAGCTTAACACGGGCAGGGATCCAACTCCCCACCCAAGTATCCACTTTTCTCGGCTGTCCAATTTTAAAACGCAGTAAGGGACATTTTTTGTAGTACGTTTTTTTTGCATTTTTGGACCAAGTAGATTCTACTTGTCCAAAAATGCAAAAAAACGTATTACAAAAAATGTCCCTTACTGTGTTTTATGTTTGGACAGCCGTTCTTTCTGAACCTTATTCTAGAATTGCGCTCATAATTTCTAAAATGATAAAGCCAAACGCACTTAAACTACGAAATTTTGTATAAGTTGTTATTATTTTTTTATTTGTAAATGCATATTGTTTGACACTGACATAAACACGTTTTCACAGGGCGACTACCAAATAAATAATAAAAAAAAGTATTAAGACATTAATTTGTAAAAAATACTAGTTTTTTTCCTATCATGTAATCATGCACACATAATAATGGCATTTGGAATATGCGGTCAATGATTTTATTTGATCTTTGGTCCTGCATGACACAATTCATACAAAAGCTATCGGCTAGGTCTTGAGATGACTTTTGATTTGAATGTCCCGTTTTAGATATTTTTGTAGTAGAAGTCATATTGAAAAAAATGTTTAAATAATAAAAAAGCATTCTCTCCAAAAAGGTTATTTTATAAAATATATAAAATATATGCAATTGAATAAAACATTCAAGATTTTTAACGTAGTGTGTGGAAGTTTTTGGTAAGGGAATGTAATTAATTATGACTATTTTAAAGTTTTAAATGTTTAAGAATTTGATAAACCCTGATGATGACAAGGTTCTTGTTGAAATCCGTAGGTCTAAGTGTACTTATAATAAAAAGTGGTTTCAACAAAGTTGTTTAATTTTATAAAGCTTATAAAATGTGCCACAAAGTATATACGAAAAACATTCAAGAAATATTCTCATTTTAACCTATAAAACTATATTGGTCTTACCAATGTATGGGAGAACAACATAACTTATTTGAAACTTTGGAACGTTACTGCTGGCATAGAGATGAATTCTTTCCAAGACAGCTCAGTTCACGATCTTAAGTAGGCGAAAAAAATTCGTATAAAAGTGAATTCCTCTTTCAAAGTGTATTTAAGTAATGGAAAAAACCATGAATATTTTTTTGATGTATTTATATTGACCATGAAGGAGTATTTAATTTCATGATTTTACCAATTTAACGACCCAGTCTCGAGCCTGCCACTCACCAATGATTGATTGAGAAGCCTTAAAACGCGAGTTTCGGCTCGGCGAACACATTAATAATTCGAAGTACGAATCTATACGTATCGAAATCTCTACATGGCGATCCAAATAGTTTCAATCCAATCAATGAAATTCTATCTCTGATCTGCCGTGATTCGCACATCGCTAAATGCTGTAGGCCTACATTTTGATAATAACAGGGTGTTATAAAAAAAACCCTGATATAAATTTAATTAACTGTAGTAATTTACTCTACCTAATATAATATTATAAATGAAAACACTTGGTTTTTAACCCTTGAGATTATTTTACAACAACTAGTTTTGGAAGCTAAACTTCCATCTTTAGGTCTTAATGTAAACTAAAACATAACAAACTATAAACTGTTTTAAAAATAAGGAAAGGGATAAGTTAGGGGAGGGGGGGTTAGTCAAGGGGGCGGAGTTTGAAAAATCTTACCAAGAAATTGTGGTGTACATATGTATATATTAATAATGTTAATAATATGACTACATTTATGTATTAATTTTAAATCAAACACAGATTTTTCGAGTCTACTAAATTGTATTTTATTAACAAACACACATAAAAATGTATATTGTGACAATTGTTTCGCCTTGTTAGGGCATCACCAAACGAATGTTTGTTAATTAATACATAAATGAAAATGGAGTTCTACAAATTAAAAGCCAAATTAATAAATAAATGTGATTACATTTTTTCTTTCAATTTTAATGTTCATATTTTATTTGTTGATTTGAAATATACATTGCATGATGCGATTATTTGTTTTTCCTGTATGTTTCATCACACCCTGTACAGTGTACTATTCTGATACTAGTTTGTGCTTTGTCCTGTACATTTATACATTCAGAGTAGTTCATTTTATTTCATTTGCCTTATCACATTGACACCGATCCGATACTTTCCAATTTATCCAATACAGTTAATGGATATGGATTCGTTTAAAAAATTGTCTGACTTTTGATTAAAAGTTATTCAATACGGATGAGTATATATTTGAATCTGAAATAACATATCAATTTTCATTATATGTATCTAAGAATGATTTATTCAATGTATTATTTTTATGGATGGATATTAGCTGAAAGCAACTGCTGAATCAATTAATGATTAAATATGTTCAATATTTTTTTTTAAATTTCTTTAGTTAGCTTATATTTCATTTAAAATAAACAATTATTTTCACTACATTTACATTGAATATATCTACATCTTCTTACAGTGAACAAAACATTTATTTAAAAATATTTCAGACTCTTTTCATTCTTTATACATTCAAGCATCTCATCATACGTTTTCAAACCCTTATACATTTAAATTTTTGTGACTACTTTTGCTTAAATCTGGCAGCGATACTGACGTTATCCGCATTATTTTTGAAAAAGTAATGCGGATAACGTCAGTAAAAGACGTTCACTCTGAAGGATATTACTGTTTTATGGGAAAGAAATGGAAAAGAACTAATAGGTTCTATAGAAGTGAAGCAAATGGCTAGAAGTTAAAAAACTACAGATTTCAAAAAAAGTCGCGTGAAATAAAACTCAACTAGCAGTCTGATTTATTTTTTTACTCGTGTTTATTTCTCTTTTAATAATGTTTTTTCCTTTTCTTGTTTATATTTATTTTTATTTCCTTTTCATACTGTTGGGTAATTTTTAATGATTTTATTTCCATAACATAAATAAACGTAATTCCGCATAAAGCTTAGAGCTTTGTAAACTCCACCTCAAGGTTTAGAATAAACAGATGAATTAAATTTAATTGTTTACATTTCTGTTCTTGTTGTATCTTTTGCTAATATCAATAAAATATTCCGGCTTAAAACCAATATTATATGCTACCTAATATCATAAATCTGCAAACAGTACAAACAACAAGCATTTAGAATTATCAGACCACACCAAATCAAATAAATTAGAAATAACCAATATATCTCGTAATAAATTTTCATATTACAGATAAATTTATATATATATATATATATATATATATATATATATATATATATATATATATATATATATATATATATATATATATATATATATATATATATTTATATATATACTTATATATTTATATATATATATATATATATAATATATATATATATATATATATATATATATATATATATATATATATATATATATATATATATATATATATATATATATATATATATATTATATATATACATAAATATATATAAATATATATATATATATATATATATATATATATATATATATATATATATATATATATATATATATATATATATATATATATATATATATATATATAAATATATATATATATTATATATATATATATATATATATATATATATATATATATATATATATATATATATATATATATATATATATATATATATATATATATATATATATATTATATATATTTATATATATATATATATATATATTTATATATATATATAATATATATTATATATATATATATATATATATATATATATATATATAATATATATATATATATATATATATATATATATATATATATATATATATATATATATATATATATATATATATATATATATATATATATATATATATATATATATATATATATATATATATATAAATATATTTATATTTATACATTTATATATATTTTTGGTTATGTACCAGTGTTAACCTTCCTTTACAAATTAAAATGTTAATAATATAAATCAAACCAAAAGTACTGAAGGACTCTGCAAAACCAAAGGATCTCTTATTTGAGTTGATAAGATTAAACTTTTGAGTGCAGAATAATTGTATTTCTATATTTCGCATTTATACATAATTGATTACCGTTCACCATATGCATTCGAATTTCACAATGCATTTTCCAGTACCGGAGTTACCCATCCATGCATCTACTGCTAACACGACACGGAGAAATGTTCTCTAAAACATAAACTCCGATTAGACCGGGTGAATTGAACCGACTGATTTAAATTCATTGTCATTAGGACCAATCTGGTTAATTAATCGGAAAATTATAATTAAGGATTTTACCAATTTTCGAAACAAAAATATAGTCAAAATATGAAAAAAGCACTTCAAGCCGCAAAATACTTAATTTTCGTCTGAGTTAAAATAAAATAAATATAAATTTAGTATTTTTCTTTATTTTAAATACAAACTAAGTACATATATTTTTTAAGATATGCTTTTAAAACAAACTGTTCATAGCCTATACAAAAGTGAGCACTTGTCTCAGTAGATTGTTCTGTAGTTCAACCACCATCATGCATTTTTATAAATAATTTTATTCTACGTTTTATGAATAACATATTGAATCAAAGCTAATTTTGAAAAGTGGTTGTTGTTTAAAATTAAACCATACAACGGCCATTTAAAGCAGCAAAACAATAAAAACAAACTTTTAGTTTGATTTTATTACGAGTAAGTTTTACAAAAATAATTATTTATGATTTTATTACCAAAAGTGATGTAATACCTTCCACCAAATTTCGAATGACCTTTCTTTAAAACACAGAAAATGAATTTTTAATGCGTTTTACACGTTTGTATAAAAATACAAAAATATCATCTCTTATGCAAGAGGTAAAGGTTTCAGATGTTATGACTTAATTTGCAATTTGTAACCGTTAATCTTCCATCTAAAAACTGTCCTGAAGTTTTAATTGAAAAATATCAAATATTTATTTACTTTATAATTATAATTGAGATTTATGTATTAATTTTAAATTAAACACAGATTTTTTGAGTCTACTAAGTTTAAGAACTTAGTAGACACAAAAAATCTGTGTTTAATTTAAAATGAATACATAAATTAAAATGGAGTACTACAAATTAAACGCCAAATCAATAAATAATTAAGATTACTTACAAGAAAGAAAAATAATGAAAATATTATGTGCAAAATGAACAAAGCAGCCATAGCAAGCGCACTTGAGGTAGCATACTTTTACTCGTGTTTATCATTCTTTGACTTATACAAACAAGCCCCGTAAGAACTTAATATATTGACATAAAAATAAAATAATCGTTTTATCGAAAATTTCGATTCAAGAATCATAAAAATCTTTTATTAAATTTTGTATATGGGGATGTTCTTAAAATATGACAAAGTGCTCTGCAATAAATTTCACTTTTTCATTCTCATAAAATCCACCCTTAACGTAACGTTACCAACCCTAAACACTGTGAGATAATCACTCCAAATGCCTTTGAGGGGCAAACTCATAACGTACAACGTAAACCAAACGTAAATACCAAAGTAGAAAAGTTTAAAAAAGCCTTAAAAATAAAGCTCTCGTATTATGCCCAAGGTTATTTAAACAAAAATTTAGGGGATAAAATGACGTAAACAGGTTGTAAAAATGATACATCTAATTATTTATGACTAACTAGCTTTATTATAAGAGCATTTAAAATAAATTGAGTGTGTCCGAATTTTTGTTCATAATTTCGGGGTTGTACCCCTTATTATTTTTTATAAATGTCACATTAATCAGCTGTATTTAGATAAAAATATGGACATTTTTATTGTGCATTATGGACTTCAGTTGACTGGTTTGAGTGATCATTTTCTTCATAGTGCAGTATTCATCATTAGACTTTTGAGTCGTAAAAGTTAAAAAGATTAAAGAATCACAATTTTTTAAATAAACTTTGAACGAGACTTTTTGAATAAGTATCTAATTATATATGACGATTTTAAAACGATTTTTTTGTATTAAATTATTTGCAATAAAATAGGCGACTGACGAACCATCACGTTATCAGAGAGAAAAGAACATCTCACCAATACGTCTTTTCAAACGATCTTTGCTTTTGCCACATTCATGCATTTTCTCATACAAACCCCCTGATCATACCGACTCCTGACTTCACCTCATTCAAGTATTTGAAATACTTGATCGTGCCAAGTTTTCTTCTCCTGGGAATCGAGAATGGAAATCCTAGGTCTTCCTCTGCATTCAATTTTCAACTACATTTGCCTCATAATTTTATTTTGTTGTTCTTTCTTCACTTATTCGATTCACGTACCCAAACCATCTCAACACACCTGTCTTAATTTTATTGATTATCTCATCTCAACCTTTTCATTATTTTCTCATAGTTATCACCATTCGAACAACTTTCATCGTTTTGTTGCACATTAGTTTAAAATACAGCGGAACCTCTCATAATGAATTTAATGTATCTTAGCATCTTACTTGTTAAGCGAAACATTTTTTTCCATACAAATGCATGTAAAATACGATAATGCGTTCCAGGCAAGAAGAAAACTCAATTTAAAAAAAAACAACCATATAAAATTACTAATAAATCGTTCAGGAGTCTTAAAACTTATTTATACTCATAGTATATAGCATTTCGACTGCATTCATTATTTATGTCTATGATTTACGAATAATATAATAAAAAGTTTAAAGAATCATATTTTTATGACAAAGAGAATAGCAAAAATAATTAAAGCAACATAATAATATTTTATTTGTTTTTATTTTAATGGGGTGGTTTTTTAAGGGACGCAGGGAATTACATTGTATTTTAAATTAATGTTTTACTTAGTAAATACCACTATTTCTTAAAATCTACTGTGACACGTGTTTCGATGCATTCCGCATCATTTTCAAACACCGTATCGTTACGGTGTTTGAAAATGATGCGGAATGCATCGAAACACGTGTCACGGTAGATTTTAAGAAATAGTGGTATTTACTAAGTAAAACGTCAATTAAAAATGGATAGATTTTACCACGAAGTGACTGCCAAATCAATTAATGAAATTACATTGTACTGCGATAAAAAAGTAATTCAATTCTGTGAATTCGCAATTTCCTTAAATCCTACGAAAGGATGTTTTGACAAAATAAGTTCCTTTTTTGTCCTTGATATCACGAACCGAGGTTGTTATATTTTCTTACTTCACGTGAATGAAATGTAATATTTAAAAGCACAAAAATAAGGTAAAATTTCATCGTTACGTTTTCTGATGAATTGAAGTTGTTGTTCTTATTTCAGGTGAGCCCACAAAAAACAAATCTTCTTCCTGCTGTGATTCTCAGATGCTTCACAAATTTATTATGTAAGCAACAAATTAATTTTCTTTTGTCTTAGATGAAACAACAGTGATGAATTCTGTGTTAACAAATTATATGTAGCACCCGTAGGTACTTATGCGTCTATATACTTATAGTACTTTTCGTGTAAAATACATCTTTTACTAGTAAAGTGTTCTCGAGGGATGTAAAGTGTATTGATGTCATAAACATATAATCCTACCTACAAAACAACTGTATTTTATTTTATTTTTAGACATCTCATCAAAGATGAAGAAGAATATGTAAGTCTGGGCATTTACGGGGCTGACGACCGTCATAGGCTGGTTTAAGTGATCACTTTACACACGTGTAACATTCACCAATTTTACCCATTATTGACAACCACACTACTCAAATTCTTGGAAGTTCTGTATATATGAACCAATTTAGAAACCTTGTTCTTGAATCACTAGAACTTCACTAGACATCTATTGGTGAGATGTAAAAAAGCTTTTTACTTAAGTATTTGGACACACTCAAAATTGTATATTTTATTTTCATTTATTTATGACGTGCATAGTAGGTTATGTATATTTATAAATAATGAAGTCGAAATTTGATGTAATTTGGAAGAAAGTTAATATATTTATAATGCGATTATACAGAGCTTAAATGACAGTTCAAAGATAACAAGCCTTTTACATTATGTATACATCTTTTCCATTGTTTCTATTTTTTTTTATTTATTTTAACAACTTTGAAATTCGATTCCAGTTATAGATCAGTATTTTGAGGTTGTTAACGATACCGAAAATAAAATTTATTGATACTTATATTTTATTGAATAAAAAATGTTACATTTAATTACACTTCTTTTAATGAAACTATTAAATTTCATCCTGAGCGTGGTTTTTCTCATATTTTGAAGAAATGGGGTTGGACTAGTGATCATTTTATTTGTCAATTTTCACTATTTACGTTTTGCTTTTGTCGTTTACCACCAGTAATTTTGCCGCATTAAATCCTGTTTCAACCCCTATTTAATTAAGAATCCAATCAGCACCGGAGAAATAAGAGCAATCTATCAATCAATCGGGGACTAGAATCATCGTATTGCCTAATGATTCATTGAACAAAACAATAGAACGAAATAGTTTGGTTCGCGGCCAATTAGGGGAAAGCCTTACGGGCCGATTGGAGGCTTTGATCTCATTTGATCAAGTTACCCTTTCACGGTCTTTTATACCCCTAAGCAGTGGGGAGGGTCGTGGAAATAGACGGAAAGGAGAACAATGGGCGGATCTCGCGCTGGAAGTGTGTGGAAACGAGAGACGAAATGAGGGAAAATTCTGTAGGAATTCAACGCCGAATTCGATATATAAGCTAATAAAAATAATATACGAAGATAATTTTTACAGCGCCATTTTCCAAAAATGCTATCTATTAATGCTGATTATAAATTAGAAATTACTTTCACTTTATCATTGTTATCTAACTAACTAAACTAACTAACAAACCATTACGCCGCTCTCCGCAGGGGTAGGCAGAGAAAATAGAACGCCAAACGTCCTTGCAAACATTCTTCGCCTCTTCCACGTTCATGCACCTCCTCATACATACCCGCCGATTGTTTTCACTCCTAACCTAACCACTTTCAAGTATTTGGCATACTTGATCGTACCAAGATTTTCTCGGTCTTCCTCTGCTATCCCCTGTAATCTAATAATTATTCCTCTGTAATCTAAATTAACAAATTTAACATACTACTTATTTGTAATAATCATTACCAAAATGTAACATTCAAGAATTAAGTATTTTGCTAAAATATCAATCTTTTATTAATGTTCTTTTTTTTAAAAGATTTGTATCTAAGTATTTTTGTCTCTGTAGAGCAGTAGTAAGAGTAATTGGCTACCATCCTGAGGCTTCCATGTTTTGTTTACATTTATTCCCGATTTAAAATAAATATGTGTCTTTTTACTCGTATGTTTATATAATATCACTCTTTACTGGTACCTAGAGGTAAGATTAATCGTTTCGCTTTAATATGATCAAGTAAATACTACCTCTTCAGGATTCAGTATCCTATGCACCATTAGAAAAATAAGATTTATTAATGTATTTACGCATGTAGTTCAAAAGTCACGAATAACTACTAAAAATTAGTTATTAATTTTCTCGTCCTAAATTTTCTATTATTATTGTATGCGTTTATATATTAAATCCGGAAATTAGTGAATTTTCTCCTCCGAATTTCCTTAACACTCGTTTGTTTGCTTGCAGAATGTGGGTACAATATTCTTGGCGTGTATAATAAACGTTGGCTGCTTACCCCTCGAGGATTTTACGCTTTAAGTTATTAAGTACCGGGTGGCCTGCAGCAAACGGTCGCTTAGTATTCAGAGTGGCACCCGCTGCGCCATTACTTATGTGCACACAGTTTATGGGCACCGTGCACCTGCACGACCCTATGACTCATGGCGGTCGTCTCTGTGAAGGAGGTCACGTGAATACGAGATGTCAAAATAGAATTGGGTCACTTTTTACCCAACTACCTCTATATGTATATGTAAATGTATAAATACAGGATGAAGAACCATTTTTTTTATATTTTTATATAAACACTAGTTTTGAGAACTAAAGATGTTCTCATTACAGGTGAAAATATAAAAAAAAACAAAAAGATAATTTTTCTTTTGTTGACGAGAACATCTGTAGATTTCAAAACTAGTCATGTTTATATTAATAAACTCAAATTTAAATATAAAACATTGTCATTTACCATATGAGTATCATATTGTAACGACTATTTTCGGAAGCTATATATGCTTTCATCTACGGATTCGAACTCGTTTATTAACTTTTAGTTTTTATTCAAACCCGTGGATGGAAGCAGCTGTAGCTTCCAAAACTATTCGTTAAAATAAAATAGTCATGTGGTAAAAATAAGTGTATTATATTATTTATTATTTTACCTCAAATTTTATTTGTAATTAATTTGTTAATTACTGAAATTGAAAAAATTGAAAAAAAAATATAAAAAGAAAATACTGTTAAAAAAATAGAAGATTTTTTTCAAATATAACAAGATTTTTAAAAAAAAATTAAAGCGCACTTGGTTTATATGATTCTTTTAACCACTGTGTAACTAACATTTTTCATTCTACCGATCTTTGATAACCATATTGTGTCGGGTTGTGGTCCCGTGGTTAGTGTCGCGGACTCTTTAGTCAGAGTTACTCGGTTCGAACCCACTCTACCACAATTTGATACATTTTCTAATAATTAGCTGCTTAGGCTTACAGCAATATTATGAAATTGAAATATTTGTGTAAATAATAAAAACACAAATATTTTTATTTATTTTCACAAAAAAAAAAATATGTGTTCTAATATTTGTTCCATGTAAATGAACTCTTCACATTTTTTCAAAAAACTTCAAAGGAAACATGTTTGGTTGAAATTTCTTAGCAAACAGATACATTTATTTATTCATGTGAATTTTTTTTAGTATTTGTATTAAATAAGGAACAAATAAGGAATGAAATATATGTAAAATAAAATACTTTATATAAACGGGAACCGCCTAAAATTTCATTTAGGTTACATTGCTTTGCGTTAAATTCCAGAAAATGTAGGCCCGTGTTTGTGAAGCAAAGGTTGTGTTTGCTCAAGTCCTGATACCTCCAGAATATAAGGCTGTGAGAGACTGAAAGCCTTTTCAGGCTGAAAATGTTTCAGGATTCTGTGAAAGCTTCCGACGTGGCAATGGCTATTGAAACAATGTGTCAGCCAAGTACTTCAATGAAAAGTAATTAATGAGAAAGTTAAGAGCTATTTTCACTTTTGTAAGAATAGGGGTTGTTTATTTTTAACCTTTTAACGTAATTACGTTCATAGCGCTCGTAGGTTTATTTCATTGGGTATAACTGTTGAATTGTAATAAACATGTATATGTATATATATATATATATATATATATATATATAAATATATATATATATATATATATATATATATATATATATATATATATATATATATATATTATATATATATATATATATATATATATATATATATATATATATATATATATAAATATATATATATATATATATATATATATATATATATATA
>NW_028282076.1:0-32381 GCF_059751285.1 Brachycentrus maculatus
TCCCAACCCCAACCCCAACCCCAACCCCAACCCCAACCCCAACCCCAACCCCAACCCCAACCCCAACCCCAACCCCTTACGTATATGCCGCGTTCGTATTGAATAAATAGGATTCTAAATCAGGCTGCTCATCACTTATCCCTTTGCGATTAAATTTATTGATAATATAGACTCAAATAAGCAATGAAACGTGAACTGGCTGTCTAGCAGTCAAATTATGATTTAAAATCATATAACTACATATTGCAGTCTCCTTCCCAACCCCAACCCCAACCCCAACCCCAACCCCAACCCCAACCCCAACCCCAACCCCAACCCCAACCCAACCCCAACCCCATTGCAAGCTGATCATAAATGTTAAGTAAGCATTTATTTACTAATTCGAAGACAGTGCATAAATATATATAATTGATTAATTGTGCCATTATGCACTCAAAATCGACAAGGGCCTCATACTATCCGCAGTAGCCACGTCCGAACAGAAGAGAAGAAAGCGAAAAGCCAAGATAATCATTAAGAAAAGTGATGATTCTCAATGAGGAATAAATTCACAAAATTGTACATACTCCCTTAACCCAGGATCTACTCAAACGAATGTCAATAACTCCCGATAAAGGCGCTAGAAAAAGTGTAAGGCCTGGAACGGACCAAATAAAGCATTATGTATCTTCGGTTGTAGCATAGGGAAATAAAAAAGTAGATTCAGCCAAGCTCAAAGATGAAACTTATCGTTCTGATGATACAAGATAAGGTAAACCGGTCAATCCGAGAAGAGCAAAAGCCTTTCAAGAGACAGAAGAGCCCATCCTAGCGAGATGCTGCAATTTATTCAGAGGGGACCTCAACACCTAATAGAACCCCTTTAAGGTAGCGAGAAAATCTCATATGAAAAACTGATTGGTTTTATACGATAGAATCAAAGCATTGCAGCATTATCTGTTTCAATCATTCTTCTAATTCATTGCTTCTCCTTATTTAAACCAAATCTAACATATTTTTCATATCCGTCTTTCTCCTTTTCGAAACTATGTCAATGCATTCTTATTGCGGGTCTTAGTTCCTTGCTCTTCTTCCACTTTAGTCTAACTCATCCAGTACCCTTCGACCATTACCATGTTCATTACCATGTTCATTATCATTCTCATTACCATTCTCATTACCATGTTCATTACCATGTTCATTACAATTTTTTTGGTGCAACGGGATGAATGCACTCTGGTCCTCCGAGAGACTTAAATAAGCGACCTTAAGACCTTCCAAATATGTCCATCTGATATGTTGAGCTGAGTTCACAGGGGCCATTAAAGTTTCAGTTAATTTTTTCAGGGCTTCATAAAGGACACCAAACCTTTCGTTTTTGATGATTCCAGCTATCACATAATGATACTTTCCATAGTAGTCACTCAATAAAAGCTGAATAAGCATATCGGAATTCAACTATGATGCCTCAACAAACTCGACAATTTATCGTAGGCTCATGTAAACACGATTAATGAGGTTTACTGCCAAATACTATTCTCCACTCACTCTTATCGATTATTCCTGGATTATTCTCCTGATCTACTGCGTTGCATTCAATTTTAACACCTTCTACGTAGAGAGCTACTGCAGGTTCATAATATCATCAAATTTCGGAGTATTTTTTTATTATTTCTTCTGGGAGTTCCACCTTCTAAGTTTGTTCGCGAGCTGTGTGAATATTTTTTGCGACTCATTGTGGCTGAGATGCTTCGACTCCTTGGAGAAGCAGAGGTTTCGATTGAACATCTTTTTCCAAAATGATTTATACACATAGAAGGCAGTCTCACTTTCATTCACGAGTTTCTAAGCCAGAATCTTCTACAACAGAATCATGACTTTTTACTCAGAAAACGTGAAGAATAAAGAAGGCAATTCAAGGGCGAAGAAACCCGACTCATTTTTTAGGAAAAAATTTCGATTCTTGATCGATTCCGCAAACTCCTCAACCTGTGCCGTCGATATGCAAAGCTGTTAGGAGTTTTCATAAAGAAAGAGTCCTTCAACATCGGATGCCTCCAAGAGTTGTTTACTATTAAAAGTAAGTTCCAAATTGGCTCTTTGCTCATGTTTTTTATATATTCTTTGAAGAATGCAATTGTGATTAAGTTCCTCCTCCAATAAGTTGATTTTAAGGAAGAGACGATGGTTGAGAGAAAAGTCATAGTATAAAATGTCTTCACTCATAAAATAGTTCTTCATAGCTTATTTTCGGTTCGTTAGCACTTTAATTTTCTTTGAGAGCACATAAACTTTCTATGTAATAGTCTTTTATTTGTCCATGAGCATGATTAAGTCGATGTCTTTTCTGATGCAGCTGAAAGATTCGAGTTTGTTTGACTGGACCAAGCGGACTAAGTTTTTTTCGATGTGCAATAGCTCAAGAAGAAGTCTGTCAATCGCATATTTTTTATCTTCGTTCAGGAAGAGCGCAACAGAGCAAGGGTTCTTTTCAGTGAGAGAGCCAGTGATTGTATTGGTCAAGTATGGGAGGCCGATGTATTTACGATTGAGTAATTATCCCACTGTTGAACAACCTATCCTCTTTTACTCTTGGACGTAGTGCACTTTCAGGATATTCTAATGATCGATTGCGTAGGAGAGAGAGTTGTCGACTCTGGGGAGATGTTCTAGCTCATACTAATAATGGTAGCCCCTCGAGAATGGAAATATATTCCGATTGGCTGCCAAAAGCGAGATTTTAGCACGGTGATCCGCCTCTAATTTGATGGTACTTCCTTCCCCTTATTCTTCCATTTTGGTACTTTTGTTGTTATTTATCTCATTTGATCTCTACTTTTGGGATGAAATTTCGGAGACCGTTGCATTGGCAAACAGCTTCGAATACAGTCTATTCTAGCGGATTTATTCCTCTTCACTTTGTTTGGGTCTTTTGCCCCGTGTCGAGCGAGGAGGCAGAACTCTTCTTTCGGTCATTTCACTTATTTTTATTCGATACAAGCTATTGATATACACTAACGTTTACTATCAATTTTCGGATGCCATGAATTAGCCAATGCGATGCAATAAATCGGTCAATACATTAAGGCTGTAAGCAATATTATTTGCAAGTGTCGCATACTTGGAGGTATTGAAAATTGCAAGTCATATAGCGAGAATACACTCTCATCTTGAGATCCGATGATGCCGATATTTACAATTTCAAGGGTATAATTTATTATTGATGCTACCATAAAATATAATAATTGCACCGAGCAATGATCAGATAATCTCAGGCAGAAGAACATCGCTAGTTCCGCACCGTACTTCAAGATCTTTTACTCTGCGGCTCCCTCAATCAACACAAAATAGAAGAATTGCTGGCCAACAACCTCCATCTCATCAACACCAAGACCATAATTAGCCTACTCGATAATTTTGGGCACTAGCATGAGATTCTTCGCTCCAAATCTTTGCCCAAACTTTAATAGAATGATTAAAGCAGAGAAATAGTCAAATTTTAATTTGTGATGGCTGCTTATTTCTTGAGCTTTGCCAATAAGGATTCCTACGACAAAAGATGGAATAATTTTTATGAAATTATCAACCTCGTCCTCAAAATAAAAACCGATCGGAAAAATCAGGCTTACTTATAAAAAATCATCGTCGAAATCGTTTATTGTCTGCAGCAAGGCACAACTCCGAGCTTCATTCGCGAATACTCTGCCTTATTGGACAAAATTGCATAAATTTAGCTGAAAATAAGGCAGGGCCTGACAGTCGAAAATCAAGAAGATGCGAAATCGCCTTTGAATATGTCAAGCAGGGCAAAGATTATGTACAGTCTGCTCTGCTTGCGCAATGCTCCCATTAATTAAGTTATAAACTTGCTGAAAGCAATGTGTATTGGAATCGACAAAAAAACTGCATCAGAGTTCCTAAAAGTAGTTTAGCAGAAGTTTTTTCAGAAATTATACCTGCTGAGAGAACTGGAAAAGAAATAAAAAAATAAGTTAGGCCTCTTAACTTTGGCACACATTTACGATATTTGTCAAATTTATTAATTATCACAGGACATTAATTTGGGGCAGGCAAGTAGAGTTTCCAAAATCGTTTAGGAAGATTTTCGCAATCAGGATAATGCGACTGAAAGAGTCGAATAAAGCAACATTGCGCTGACTATAGGTTCCCCTTATGCTTTATAATACGTTTTCAAAGAACTTTTGCTGAGGTTTAAAGACTTTAATAAATAAAGGAAATAGCTGCTGAAGATATGCTTTCGTAAAATTGCACGATGCACCCATTTGTTCTACAATTTTTTAGTAGATTCTTATGAAACTGAATCAGATACAGATGTGAGCAAATAGATATTTAGGCAAATAAAGCAGGAAAGCCTCAAATATGTTTCAATTAGCAGAATAAAAGCTCTTTTGAAAAAAATCAGGCCTACCGAACATCCTTAAATTCCAATAAAAACCACTCTATAAAAATCCAAAAGCATCATAAAGCTCTTAGTTGGCCTGTCCAAAAAATTCAGTTCTTCTGAGATGATGTGCCAAATGGAAAATAAGGAAACTTCCAAGATCTGTATCAGCAATGTGAAAAAGTGCAAAACTCTCTTATTTTGTATTGATTTTGCATACAGTCATGAGGGTCGCATAGTTACCTTTAATCTAGACAAAAAACAGTATTTTCTCAACATGAAGTACTCATTTTAGAATAAGGACATCGAGTTTTAATTGGAGTCGGTTTTTTTAGAAAAGAAGGAGTCATTGAATAATAAGATTTTGAAATAAAAAAAGAGCGTTGATGAGTACTCTTACATCTTAATCATTATTACTCTACTCGATAGTAAAAATGCAATTGCTATTTCGATCGATGGGGCTGCTTTCTAAGTTTAAGAGAAATTTAAGGGATCCATTGAAAACCCCATTTTTGGCACTTTCTGCGGGACTATTGAAAAACTGTATGCAATCGACCAGAGTGTCGATGTCCACAAGTTTCATAAACAATACCGAGAAAATAATGAGAAAATGTCTCTCTTGTTGGAAGAAGAAGTTGGGGAAGAGAAATATTTATTTTCACTGAATAAAAAGAACATTAAAGAATAGAAACGGCGATTTTGGGAGAAGTAGATAAAGATAAGTTATATCGATTGCCGTAAGATTAACCATGTTACTTTCTCAGAGGCGTTGGAGCAACTAGGGGGGCTACCAAACTTGCTCTACTTAGTGTCTGCGGAGTTTTAATCAACGGAGAGTGCAGAGCCTGAGGATATTATTTCTTTTTACAATTAATTTTTAGAGTTCCTGAGGGTGCTCGCCCAAGTAAATGACGTCAAATTAGTTCAGAAATGGATGATTGAATCGGCTTCTTATTTTGGAGAGGTCATATGGATAATTCTGAGTAAATTCCCAACATTCCGATAAAACAAAAGCTTTTTCAATCGATTCCTTTACTATTTCAACAGCTACTCAAAAATATCTGCTACCAATAGCAAGCAATCAGTAATTGATCTAAAGAACGACTTAAATGTGCAATTTCTCATTATGACCAATATTTACATGAATTTTGAGTCCTGGGCCAAATGTAGCACATAAATACAAAGCTCAGTCTTCGATTTGCTCTCATAGAATGTCAAAGCTTTTCCTGTCCTAAAAATCAGACTTCTTGAGGCCAATTACTACTAAAAAATATTGTCCGGAGCTGTATTCTTTTATTTATAGAATTTGCACAATGAAAGCAACAACTAAATATTTTCAAAGCTCTTGGGCATTGCCGAGCAAATATCTGTTGGATAAATTCAAAACTCAAACACAACAGCAAAATTTATCAAGAAAAACACAAACACAGCAATAAGCTTGATCTCATTTTTCATTCAAAAGAAAAAAAACCACAGCCAAAATGAAAAAAATGCAATAGTCCTACTTTTAAATCACTTTTCAAAAACTTATTTGACTGAAGATATCATTACTAAATCCTCTGACATTTGCTCATATATTTTATTCGAAATCGGGCAGCTCTTATCTGTATGCGAAGAAGACTGTGCTTTAATTGCATAAATTTTCAGTTTAGGACTGTAAATTTTGATAAAAGTGGAATACCTAAGAAAAACATACGATGCATTTTTAATACGAAATCTCAGTTCCAGAAAAGATTCAATAGAGATGAGTATCATGCTCACTTTCAAATTACTAAAAATTAATGTGCTTAAGAAATTATCAAATCTAGATGCAGACTAAAATATTTTCCTCAGCCATGAAACGCTTATAGAAAGCCTACTAGAGCGTGAATAAACATCAAAGATTGGCTTTGATAAACTTTTAATCGAAATATTTTCACTAAATGAAAAATAGCTTCAAAAGTTGTTGTTGAGTAAAGACATATGCCAATTATTCGAACGACATATTTCGTAAAATAGTCTATTAAGTGTCGGAGTGATGATTCTGAGCAGAGTAATAAAATTCAGAATTCTGGAGCAAACAACTAATTCATGTCAAACAATCTATTTGTGGATTTTGAGAGGGTTGAATCATTAAAAAAAAAATAAGAGCCATAAAAAATCAGAAACTTAAAATGTTAAAAAGTCCATTGCTTAGATAAAATAAAAACCGTCATAACTATCAGAAAACGGAAACAGTAGTGAGTTATACAACAATAAGTTCCACAATGAATTGCATAGCAATGAGCTCAACAACAATGAGACCCACAACAATGAGTTAAACAGTAATGAACAATAAAAAGAATAAAAATAAATTGATGAATGTGCTGATAAAGCCTATATTCGGCTCCTTGAACAAATATTTCAAGACCCTTTGAATGCTGTGTACTTCGCTACTTTTTCAGCAAATAAATAACTGATTGAAATAATGTCCTTGCTCAACTTATTTGATAAATAGAAAGGATGGCTCCATTTTCCACTAGCTCAAAGCATATCCGAAGTTAAAAATCATTAAACAAGAAAGCTTGACATCGGCATTATGTTTTTCACAAGAATACAAAATATTGATTTGCTCTAACCTCTTTTGTATTTGTCTTGGGTTTAAGAGATCGATTCCCTGCCAGCTAATGTTGGGAGTTGCTCAAGCTTCATTATTCCTGTTTATAGTTTTTCTCATTTGGTTTCTCTCATGCAAAAATAATAGGAGATGTAAAGTTAGCCAGAAAGTGTTGAAACTTTTAGCGACAAGGAGTGTGATACAGTTGAGAGAATAATGAAAATGATCGTTAAGATTAGTCTCACTCCTATTTAAAATCAATTACACCTGCTACAAATCGCCCATAAATACCAAAAAGACATCTAAAACATTGCAAAGATATCTGACAAGCAGGCCAAAATTAGCTAACTTCTCCAACTCATGAGTTTCATGGATGCATAATATAAAATTCCTGGGCTGCAAACAGATCTCTTGAAAAAAATGCAAAACTTCTTTCACGAGGTCTAATAATTCACGAATGCCAGCAGCAGTAGTAATAAAGGAGCATATAAAAAGTTTATCCACAAAAACATGAAACATTTGAAACTGATCAAGAAGGAGCTTGGGCTACGAATCAACGCGTACTTATTGCTCCTCGAAGCGAATCTACTTCATGACAAAGACATCAGAGAATTAATTAAAATAAAAAATTAAGATAAAGATTTCACGACCCCCTCGCAAATCGAGAATATGCAGAATAAGAGAAGCCCCAAGAAGAAGGCAACTTAAATCTCCGATATTTAATTCTATCGGCCATATTCGGTGTATCTCAAACATAGGATCAGCTAAATTTGTGAAGGTTACCAGAATTAGTCGAAGGCGAAAGAAGAGAGATGGAAAAAATTGGCTGAAAAGAACATGTTTTGGGAAATCAACAAGATCAATGATAACGAGTGCTTCGAAATCGATCAAAAGATCACTGGGTTCTACAGGCTCAACATCAATAAGGCTAAGTTTGATGAAGTTCCTTACCCCCGAAGGAAAAGCTTCACTTTGGGCTCATTCTCTAACGGTTAATCAGGCATGCCGATCCCCAAAAATCACAAATCGAGTATTTTTAATTTCGGGGAATAGATTTCTTCAGTCGAAGCAAGCATTGCGTAGGAATAAATTTAGTTTCGAAATTCCGAAGCAACTACACAGAACTAAACATTAAATTTACCAGATGTTTATTTTTACGCAGAGCATGTGACTCAAAAGGGTGTGTACGCTGGCAAACTGTACTATCTGGACAAGTAGAACTGCTTTTTATTCAAATGCACAGGCTATAGTTCCTTTCCGGATGAGCTAGTCTACAGAATGTCAACCATTTTTCATCGAATTTAAGATCTGAGTTTCTACGTTAAGGTTAGATGCAATAATCGAACATAGATATTTCATCGGAGATATATCCTGAGGCACACGGCCATCGAAATATTTACTTACCACCGATCATTCTTTTTCAATCTTTTTAAGGCAGCGGAGCTCGAGAGATTCTATAAATCAATTGGCAATAAAATAGTTACCATCGCTGATTTAAGAGGAGAATTCAGCAAGAGGAGATTTACTGAAAGATGGCTGGCAGGATCGATCGACAACTTTGAATATCTAATGCTTATTAATAAATACTCTGGACGGACCTACAATGATTTGGGTCAATACCCAGTTGTGCCATGGGTGATTACGAACTATGAGCCTGAGGAATCCGAAGTCAACAAATCGTTCTTATAAAAAGAGGCCAACTTGCGCGATCTCAGCGTGCCTGCAGGTAAAATTAGTGGGAGTAAGTTTTAGCAACTTAAATCAAGATGCGAACAAATCGATTCGGAAGATTACTAAATCAGGTTTTTATACGGAACGATGATTTCGAACCCAACTGTCATCTACAACATGTTTATCCGGCTCGAACCCTTTACTTCATTGCATTACGATCATCAGGGCAGAAAACTTGATTTCGCGGATCGACTCTTCTTTGGAGTTAAAGAACAGCTGACTACAGTCCTTACTTCCTCAAGTGATAATAAAGAATTGCCTCCTGAGTTTTATTACTGGCCGGAGTTTCTGAAGAATCGAAACCACATTGACTTAGGAATAAAACAAAATAAGTAAGAAGTGCATGCTGTGAAACTGCCTGGATGGGCCCACAATCCCGAGTAGTTCATCTTCAGAATGAGAGATGCCCTGTAGTCCTCGCAAGTCACAGAGAAACTGCATTTATGGATTGACCTGGTGTTTGGGTTTAAGAATCCGTATGATGTGGCTGAAAAATTTGATAACCTTTATCATTATCGCACCTATGAGCAGGATATATTCAGTAGCTCCCAGAATGAAAATGAAATCAGGGGAGCGCAAATATCAATTAGCTAATTCGGCCAAGTTCCCTATCATATATTTAATTAGGCTCACCCCTAAAAGAAAGGACGAGATGACATATCCCTTGATAAATGCTTCTTGCTGAAGAAAGCAGCTAACAAGATGATACATAATTTCGATATCACCAAGCAAGGCATGATATTATGCTATGGGGATCGGGTTGAAGTTTGCTTTACCGATATTTTGGCGTTAGAGAGCAGTGCAAGCCAGTTCAAGGAGTTTGCTTCGAATGGGATGCAAGCCAAGCTCTTCGATTTGAATAACCAGATGTGGTTCACTCTCAAAGAGGGCATATTCCAGATATTTAATAGGAAGGACTGCATAAACAAGCTGGATATTTCTGCACAGACCTTCTGCTGCATGAAAAAGTACATATTCTTCGGGATCCATTCGAAAATGGTGATTTCGGTTTTGGAGGAGAACCAAATTTATAAAATTCATTAGTTCTTTGGGCATAAGAGCATGATTTCCTTGATTGAAAGTTCAGAAATTCTGGATATTATCGTTAGCGTTGATGAAGACGGACTCGTGATGGTTCACTAGTTTGAAAAGCTCAAACTCCTGAGGTAGTTCGAGCTCGGGGCAACATTTACCGGCACCGATAATCTCATAGAGGTTGTATGCATGCGTATTCACGACATGGGTTATTTCATTTTTTTAACCAAAAACCAAAAGCTGATTGTCTACACGTACGCTATTTATTATCATAGGTTCTTGGGAGAGCTGTATCTGCAGCAGGACATAAGCTTGATCGCCGTGAAGGGCTGTCCATAGAAAATCACAAGCTTCGAAATCATGCTGCATAATCGAAGCACCCTCCTGCTGGCCACTGACAAGGGCAATATATATGAGGCTGATTTCATAAAAATAAGGAGATTTACAGATAATTATCCTTTCAAGACTTATTCTCGAATTACTGACAACATACTCAAAAGATGCAGCCGATCAGAAATGGGGATCAAACAGTTCTACGTGACATTAATTCCGGGGGAGAGGATGCCCACTTTTAAAATAATAGTGCTATATGTTGATAACAGCCTCTGCTGCTTTGTGGAGAGCCTCAAAGTTGGAGAGCAAATAAGAAATAGCAAATTTCTAAGCAATCTCGGCTTATTCTGATAATTCTGATCTCGATAAATATTTACTGAGGAAGAAATCATTGTGATTGGTAGAGTATAATTTTGAGGGCTTTGTAATAAAACGAAAGTGAATGTAAATAAATCTAAGTGAATACGAGGTTTTGATTTTATATAGATTGCTGCCTTTATCAGCTGAATCACAGATGATTTATCTGGCTGTTTCACTTCCATCAAACCTTTTTTCTGATACTTTTATTGATATGGCGTTTAGAGATGGCAGAGTCGTGCTATGGGGATTTTCGATAGAGTTACTTCATTATTTATTTTCTTTTCCGGTATGTATCTGCAATGCTTTACGGACTCAAATTTTTCCCTAGCTCCCTCTAATAGTAACCTCCGTTCTTGCGATGCTTTCGAGTCCAGGCCAAACAATTTTCGAATTCGATTCTCTTCAGACTCGAGACCTTTCTGGGTGGCTCGTTATTGCTTTGTGTAGGATAGTGCGCACTCCTGTTGTATAAAGGATGAGAGTTGTTGATAGTGGTTGGATGGCTGGTGTTAATTTCAGAGAAGAGGTAGGAGTTCATACTGGCCTCGAAATTTGAGTGGATGCCCTTCAAAGAGACATCGAATGGTTTCTATTAATTTTTGGCTGCTTCTTCCTGTGCGGATTCCTTCATTTGGGACAGCTTTCGCAGAAGAGTTTCCCTCATTTTCGGCTTGTCTATATCGATGCAAAATTACTCCTCTTATAAAATTCAAGGACTGCTTCTCTCCTTGGGAAGAGGGTCCCGCAATATTACGGGGTATTGCACTTCTTCGACTTCTTCTTCATTTAGACAAGGTTAGTTTTGACTCTTTTATGCAGATAGTCGTAGTAATCGTCCTTCCAGTCGATATCCTGGGGCATTTTCGACCTGCCAGCGACCAGCGACGGAGTATACTTCTTGATTGCCTGATATTAGCTGAGCATGGTCTTGGCCCTTCGCTTCAGGGGTTCTTCTGGCTTGAAAGTGGAGTATCGATGTGTGATTTTGGTATTTTTGAACATTTGATTGATTCGTTGAGAGTTTAGTTGGCTCCTGTGGCTCATGTCTGTACAGAAAGACGGGATTTAATTGTAGGAGTTGATATTGTTCACGCAGTTAATTGAGTTATCTCCCTTGAGCGTTGAGAGGTCAATGAATTATTTCAATGAGCCCACATTCTTCATGTTTAATTATATTATGTAGGACTATATCATTAAAGTGGTTTGGTCTGGCTGATTGTTATTAATTAGGACATGATAAATTAGTAGGATGAAATGCCCAAAGAAAGCGAGCCCATCCGAATATACCATCCCGAAAACTACTTTTACACCTCCAAAAACAGCAATGTCGAAACTGCATTGGCTCGCGATTACTATGCTCGTTTCTAGTGCACAGTTTGCTATGAAGTACCCCTCAAGGCAGTACAATGCAAAAAATGCAAACAAAAGTACTGTCTGCCCTGCGTGGCGAACCAGAAGAAGATAAAAAATACGTGCGCATTTAGATGCAAAGGAGAGTTTCTCATCGAAAAGTGCAAATAGTTTTCACCCACTTTTCTCTGTCCCTACAACCAATAATGCCCATCCGATTTAAAATCCGAAAAGCAATTCTTTTAGCATGGGATCCTTTGCATTTTTAGCACTTCCGCATAAAAGTAACTGCTCCTCAACAGAAAACTTTATAAATGTATGAAAGGCTTACACTTTCTCTAATTTTTTATCGGCACCTATCAGGAAATGATTTAGTCCAACTAGTGCGCACTCTGTAAAAGAAAAGGCCTATGCCGCTCCCTTTGCAGGACCTGCAATTAAAAATATTGCTTGGACTGTCGCCCACCTCTGGCAATCAAATATGAATGCCCAATTGGCCACTGTCTGAAGAAGAAGAAGATCGCAAACATGGTTTTCATATGCGATTTTTGCAGCCTACCCTCAGTGGTTGTTGGCCAATATATCTATGATGATCCCTAATGCAATTTCGGGATATGCGAGCTGTGTGCGTAAGACCTGCCTGAAAAACGTAACTCATAGATCCCAATACTCGTAAACCAAATAGAGTTCTGCAACAACTCTTCAATCAACAGCATTGACCGAAAAGAGCATTAACTCATAGTAGACAAAATATAAATAGCAGACGAGTGCTCTCTCTGCTATGTCACTAAATCATGCCCTCAAAAATGTAAAAAATGCCTGACTAGATATTGCTTCGAATGCAAACCATTTTTGGCTTTGACATCAAATTGGTGTTCGAAAAATAAACATTACATATAAAAAAGAAGCGTACCTTCTGAAAGTACTCCTTGCGATCGATGTAACCAAACGTTTGAAGGAGAAAGCGATCGGTATGTAGATGACCAGTGCAAAGTTTGCCTCTGCAAAAAATGTTTAGATTATGGGGTCAATATTATCTCTGATCGGCTCCGAATGGAAAGCCCGATATTTTGCCCGAACGAACATACCCTCGTTTACCATTTCCACATTAAATAGTTCTATGGCGACTGCGCGGGCTGCCTTCAGACAAGGCCAATAAAAGTTTATTGTAACATTTGCTATCAGCTGTATTGTTGTGCATGTAAACCTCCTCCTAATAATGCAGTAATAAAAAAGCTCGAGTGCTACTATCAGCACAAAATAACGAAGAGTTCTCATGAATATTTCGAACTCATCCTCTCAAACTACAAGCAGGAAAATCAAAAATAATACTTTGTCTGTCACTTCTGTATCAAATAAATTGTTAGCCAGGAGGATCTCAACAGGTGCGATGTTTGCAATTTGTGCATCTGCTCAAACTGCATTCAGAAAGCTAAATAAATAAAATTATAGTAGCTTGCAGACAAATCTATCACGAGCTAATCTGAGTTTGAAAATTTAGGCTATTGATTGCATGTAAATACGGGTTGTATGAATAGTGATCAATAATTTTAAGCAGCGATATTTACATATTCATACTCATTTTATTTTTGAGCATATTTCGATATTAGACTATCACTTAAAGTTGTCGTCAAATGACTTCGTCAGCTCTAACCCGCCTAATAATCCAATGCCTATTCCAACGCCACCTTCATTCTCTTCAGCGGGTTTTGCTCGGACATAGAATCCAGCGGAATCGTGCGTGACGATCTATAAGGATTAATTGCTTGTAGTCGTAGCAAAAATTGATAATTCGAATGCAATGGGGCGCAAAACTGTTTGAATCCCAGTTTCGAGAGCTTTCACCATATTCTTTTTCATGATAATAGGCGAGACTCTCCTCATCAGAATATAATCCTTTCTTTCTTCAGGGCTCATCGATTTGAGCTTTGCTATTCCTTCTGCTCCAAATAAGTTATTTCCTCCTCCCTCTGCATTTGCCTTAAGTACGAAATTTTACTCTCCTTTTGTTTCAACAACTGAGCTTAAAAATTCCTGAAAGCTGTTTTAGTCAGAAAGTGCATTGTCAAATACCCAAGTCTCAGCAATACTTTGCGATAGGAAATCAGCTTCATCTTAGGCCAGATACCGAAGCATTACCTCTCTTTTGGAGAGTTCCGCCTGCATTCTTTTTTGGTTGACCAACTCCGATGTAATAAACGGAATAGTCACAACATTGCTGAAGCAGATATCTCTTTTGAGCTCCCAGAAATTATCATACTTCGGAGAGGAGCCTGCACGAAACCAAATAATGGAAATTTTATCATTATTCTTCAAATAGAGGTCATTGTTTTATCGAATCTATATTTCTGAGGCGAGGTTCGGATATTTAATCTATATGCATTTAATGCCGACTTTGAGGAATTCTCGAATCAGTACCATTGTATCATACCCTTGCTTTTCAAATCTGCTCGAAACAATAATCATCCCTCCGTCAAGTTTGTTGCGATCATAAAATTACTTTATTGTCTTCGCGTACAGAATATGAGCGTTGTCATCTGCATACACAATGTCTTTGCCCTTTAGGAACTATCGCTGTACGTTTTGAACCCCATGTGAGAGCCCAGCGCCCCCAACGGCAAACAGATTGTACTCGATGCAGAGAAATTAGATGCCTGTTGGAGTTCGTTATAAAAAATAGTCGACTCGGCTGAGTTATATCTTGGGCTTGAAAAAGAGGCGATTTTTCTGTTGAGTCATGATCTCATCATAAATTTTATAAATTGGGCTGATCATCTTCCCATGCTTGCAGGGCTCAAATACTTTCCGGACGAGTTACTCGTCAAGAGAAGACAAATGAGTGAGCTTCATCCATAACTACGACAGTCTCTTAACTTTTTGATACATTTCGGGAGTGATTTTTATGTTTTCTAAAAGCATCCCGAAAGGCCGAGCTGACTCAGGGTCGTCGATGTTGTTCAACATTAAGAAATCCATATCCAGTGCAATTTTCATTAGTTTTTTTCCATCTTCAGTCCTCACTACATCCTTTTCCTCGTTCACCTCTTAGGCAAAATCTTTTCCTTGACATTCTACTTTTCCTAGCTCATTTTCTCCATCCATGACTCCTCTCAATCTTTAAAATTATTCTATCCAAATTTTTAAGATATGATAATTCAGATGATAAAAAACAATCAGAATTCTATAATCCGAAAACTATTTAAACCATTTGGATTCGATAAGAATTAATAAGTTATATTTCATGCAACATTATGCCGACTAAAGATTTTGAGAGTCCCGAATGATAGTGATGAAAAGTTCGGCTCATGGTGTTAAATAGTTTTCGATATTCATAGAACAATTTCGGACGGATCATGCAAGAGCTCTTCTTTGTTCTTATTAACTCCTGATCGAGTCAAAGGCTTAAGCTTAAATATATGCCCTTGCTGCCTTGACATTCTTAATTTTGGCATTATCTCCGTCATTTATTCAGAAATGCTTTCCCCCAACTGACAAGAGAGATTGTTGCGAAACCCCATCTCAATTAATTTCTGCATTCTTTAGTTTTTGGCATTTCGGATTTTCTGATAGGTCCCGAGGATTGGGCTGGTTTGATTATAGCACATATTACCCTCGGTATTGACACGACCCTATCTTGCATGGCTTCTCAAAGTCTTTCTGAAATCAACATTTGTTTTTAAGATGAACTCTGCTTCCATTGACTTGAGGAGGGATTGCTGTCGAATGGTACTTCTATTGATCCTGTAAAGATGAGTTGCTTTTTTGAAGGCAATTGGGCTTGTATTGTTAAAAGCGAGTTAAGTCTTTGATGCGAATGAAAGCTCAGCCAAATTTTGCGGCTGAGATTCTTCAGTATGCAAACATCTCTCTCTTAATACTATCTCATCTCCACTTAAATTGATTTATTTACGAGCGATGGGTCGATCTTTACCTTTCTGATCGGGACTATCTTCCGCATTCAAATTCTCATCGGGAATTATGGTTTGTTCGCTTAGATTATTGTCTCTATAAAGTTCGATACTTATAGTTAATCCTGGCACAAAGCCAGAATCGCTTTCTCGATCAAGAGGCTTTCCATTATCCCCTTAATCTTCATGTCTCGAAGTCTAATATAGAGCATGAACAGCTTAAGCTCCAGAGTTAAACTTTTTTTGCACCTTCTCAAACACGCTGAATTATCTTTCAGTGTCTTTCGAATCGTCAATGGAAAAATACTCGACCACTTCCTTTGTGGCATCCAACATTTTTTGGAATCCGATATTATAACATTTATCTAAAACTTGGATGGGTGTTTCCTTATCTTCGTCTTGTAGCGCACCATCCCTGAGGGCACTCTCGAGTAACTGCTAAACAGCTATTTCAGTTTTATTGAGAATCACCGTCAAAATATAGGTCATGCAATAATATTATATATCGGACATTACAGAAGAATACTTTTATTCAGTAATAATTGATGAAATGGATAGCAATTAAAAATGTTCAGCGAACGTAGTAAATATAGAATGGTGTTTGCTCTCTAAAATAGATCCCATAATATATAAATTTAAATGCTTTTGTTGCTGGTGATATTTATTTTCGAAGCCTGCCTCGCTTCTTCGCTCTCCTGTCCAAGCCTCATCGACTACAGTGGCGCAATTCCCTCCTGTGTCAGCAACTGTCCGTCATCCACGACCAACATCCAGAATAAATGCCTGGGCAACAATCAATACTTGGTCAATAATAGAGTATATGTGTGTCGCGATGGATATGTGAGCAAGGACCGTCTGCTTTGCTGCAGGAATGCTCACTACCCCGTGCTACTCCCGAATAACGCATATACCTGTTTGAGATGCAACGGTATTGTGATTGACAATGGAAGACTTTGCTGCGGGGGCTCATTCTACGCAGATTTTAGTAATATCAACGCCCCTCAGTGCACCAAAATATCGACTGGAGCGTGCGCCTCCAGATTTACTATGGCCAGCACCTTCAAGTATTGCTGCGCCAACAACCAGTATTTCCATATCACATTGAAGCAGTGCCTCATTTCCCTCAACGGCTATAATTGCGACAACAATTAAAGGGTATGCTGCAATATAGGCCAAAAACTGTAATACCTAGGCAGTTAATACCGTTGCATGGACTATTGTCTTTGGAGTGACCACAACTCGTTTAGCTGTCGGCAAAAATACTGTAACAAAAACAAGGAGATCATGACGAGCAGCCCGTTCAGACAGGAACTTGAAGCCATTCCAGACAACTAAACCAGGCTCATTGCTTTTTCTGAATGCTGCTATGGTTACACCGACACAGGGAAATGCCTACCCAATTTATCGGAATGTGGTAAGGTTTTCTATAACAGGGGGTGGTCAATTTGCTGCCCTCATGGCTTTTACTACTCAATTGCGACTCTCAAATGCGTGAAGAATTGTATAGGATACATCGTCCTCGAAATGTTCTGCCTCAGGAATAACTTCGGCATTGATTTTCAGTCCTCGTCTATCGGTGTCCCAAGTGAAATGGCTCTCAACTCCACTTGCAATAGAGTCAAGATTCAGGAGGATTTCCCGATTTGCTGTCCGAAAGGCTTCTATCTTCGCGATAATATGGGGTGCTAATATTGCTCGGGAAATGTATTCATGTCCAATTATAACCAATTATGCTGCTAGGCTAACTATTATTTTGATCTCAAAGCTCAATCCTGTGCGGAATGTATTGGAAACCTCAACGCATAAGGCACTTTATGCTGTCCCTTCGAGCAGTACATCAGCTATACATCAGCAGGAGACTCTAGCTGCGTCTCGACCTGTTCCGATTCGCAATTGTACAATGGACTATACTGCTGCCAATCTCTCACAAATGACCAATGTCAAAACAGATTCAACGTCCCGACTTCCTGCAGTCCGTTCTACCTCGTAGAATCAGCTTGTAGTGCTTGTCCTAGGTTCTGCGCATTCAGTTCATCAGTTCAAAATAAATGCACGAATTCTCTGAGTACGGTAGACCAGTGTGTAGATGAATGTGGGCCGACTACAATATTGAATACTTAATTAAATAAGTGCTTGGCTTGTGATACCTCTTGCCTCGAGTGCACACAACCGTTCGATGGCAATTTCTGCGATACGTGCCAAGTGGGCTTTGTGAAAGAGCAAAACAGTTGCACTGAATGCACTATGAACTGTTTGACTTGTGCGGGTAGTTCGAAGTCCTGCACATCATGTGACCTAAGTAGTCGCTATAGAGTACTACATAATAGTGTATGCATCTAAGATTGTCCAAGCCGTACCTTCTATAATGCAGTAACAGCTCAATGCTTTTCTTGTTCCAGTGAATGTGCGATCTGCACTGGTCCAACCAACAGGGAGTGCACTCAATGCCTACAATCGCAGTATTTGACATTCCCGACTCAGAAATCTCAATGCCAGAGATGCTCTTTGGAGTGCGATATCTGTTTTAATGGTGCAAAAACCTGTGTGAAATGTTCCTCAGCGATGTATGCTTTGACAGTAACAGCAAACTCAAGAAACTGCTCAACCTCATGTGCCACTAGCAATATTAAGGTCTATTCATCGAGCTATGGGCATGACATATGCATGGAGTGCCACCCCGAATGTGAAGGTTGTAGTAACCACCCGGAGAACTGTATTGCGTGCAAAAACTCAAATCAATTCATATCATCATCAGATGTAGGCCTAAATATTTGCGAGAACTGTGAGGCTCCTTGTAATCAGTGCAAAGCTAAAACAGAGTGCATTAATTGCATTTAAGGATACTACATATCGAACTCGGTTTGCTTTGAATGCAATCCAACCTGCAAACTTTGCAATGGTAGCACAACCTCCAGTTGCCTCAGCTGCTTCGGCGAGTCTCAATTAATAGCAGGCAGATGCATAGGTTGTTCGAGTTCCTGTAGCAAGTGTGATGTCAACTAAAAATGCCTGCAATGCAAAAGCTCGTTTTTGTTGTACTCCGGAAATTGTGTGATATCGTGTCCCAACAGCACGTACCCGATCAATTTATAGTGCTTTGACTGCTTCAAAAACTGCTCATCGTGCTCGAGCCAAGACTCCTGCACCAAGTGCTCATCGCTCTTTAGTTATTAATACGCAGGTAAATGCCTACAAGAATGCCCTCAGGGATTCGAACCTCAGAAAAATACATGCATCGAAATTAAGAATGAGTCCCCAAATACCACAAATACAACAACAAATACAACAAATAACACAAGCAATAACACGAACAATAACACAAATAATAACACGAACAATAACACAAATAATAACACAAATAATAATACTAACAATAGCACAAATAATAACACAAATAATAGCACAAATAATAGCACAAATAATAACACTAATCCGAATCCTAATGTGACTTCTATCGCAATTGTGGATCAAAGCTTCTTTCCCACAGATTCTGGAATTATGCTAATCAATACAAAATTCGACCGATCCCTGAACCTTTCAGCAATAGATTTAAAATTCTATTTAGTTTCCACCCTCCTAAATTAAAGATAATAGCTCCCTAGGGTGAGAATTTCTGCCCTATCAGCATCAGAAGAGCCTGTAGTCTTGGCCTCAACAGGCTCTTAAGTGAACTACCGAGTTACTTTGCCTGGGTCTCCACGCCCTTTGTCAAACTATTTCATTTAAACTGACTTATTAAATAGCTCAAGTTCCAATCCCTCTCAGATTTCCAGCTACTTCTCTTCAAAACCATTTTTTGATTTCATCCTTTACGACTATGTGAATGATCCCTTAAAGGGGCTGCAGTACGTGGGACTATGCTTCGCCATATTGATACTTGTATACTCCCTCTTCACTAAATTAAAGGGACACTTCATTGCGGAGTAATCGAATACGATAATTTTGCATCTGCTCAATTTCATCCAAACCGTATACCTGTACAAATTCGTGAGGGTGCATAGCCAAGGCATGTATCACTTTCTGAATGGATTTGGGTTCATGCATGTCCTGATGTTCCCTAACTTCCTGTATGGGGCCATGCCCCAGTACTACAAATAGTACCCGGCTGAAAAGTCCCTTATCCCCGACGGCAACTTCGTGAGAAATGCAGGGAGCAGCATATCCTTCTTACTGATCACTCTTGCCGTGTTCGGGATAGCAGCCATCGTATCTTACTGCGTGTTCAAGAATAAGAAGCTGCCGGAGTGGCCTCAAATTCGAAAGATATCTCGAATTTTGATTTTGCTCGGCCAAATAACTTTCCAAAACATCGTTTTCTCAGCACTGCTCTATTTGATTCAGCCTTTCGTCCCTAATCCTATTGGCTCTCCATTCAAGACCACCTGCACCATCCTATCTATCCTGTTTCTGGTGCTAATACTCTTGATGGTTGCAGGTATCATTTACCACTACTTCCAGACCTACAACAGCGACGTTTTGGAGCACTACTACACTATCAGGGAGGCCATTCACTATTTTTTACTGATCAGCCAGGCGTTCATCTTTGTGTTCGCCATTGGAAAGTCGCTGGTCACTTTACTCTTAATCCTGCTATAAATTGTGTGGTTTGCTTTCAACTATCTGCTGTATAGGTATGGAGAAGGCGACAAGCTGAAGCAGCATATAAAGTTCATCATAATTTCAGCATTGATATGTGTGGCCTATTTGATGTTGTCACTGTCGGGGTACGTGAATTGGATTGTGGTGGTGGTAATAGTCAGCCTGATTGTATTAGTGCTCATCGTGTACTCAACCTACCAGATTGTGGGCCTCTACTACGACATAATGTTCAAGAGACAAGGCACCAAAGTCCAAAGCTAATGAAACAAGGAATAGTGGTTTCTAGTGAGGGATAACGGTCAATGTTGATTATATTACACCGTAGACACCAGTTATTATATAGTGTGCTTCAGAGACAACGCGCTCATCAAGTTTCTCATTTAATATTCCTTATAGCTATATCATATTTATGACTATTCGCTGATGAATATATAATCAATACTCATTCAAAATGCAATCGGCCACCATCACGTTGATAATAAACAATGAGCAGGTGCAAATACCATCCGAGCTCCTCACCCCAGAAACTGAAAGCAAACAGATAAAGTAGTCTGGTGATGTAACATCCTCATAATCCATAGATATGTTTGACAATGCCATAATGGGTCACCAAATAAACCTACGGCATCCTCCTGCTGTATCTACAAAGCAAATAAATTCAATTCATATCCAAGTATGTTCACGACAGCACCATTATGGTCAAGCTTCTGCGCACTTCGGATTATTTGGGAATGGCTCATTTTCAGGATCGGCTCATTACCGAGCTCATCATCCACAACATCACCTCCCACAACTGTCTCACCCTCCTCGAGGAATCCCATAAGAAACTCAAGAACATGAACAACTCTCAGAGCTGGTTCAAACTATTAAACAAGGGTATCAGCTACTTGTCCGATCATCTCTACTCGATCTACCAAATTAATCCCGCCAAGTTCCGAGACATCAACGAGAAGATCCTCAACTAAGTGCTCGATATAGTGATCCGGCAGGAGAGACAGACGCAATACCAAAACCAGCATATGCTCTACAGGCTGATCATGGACTGCAAATCCAAACAGATCAAAGAGCCACAAACCATCTGTAAGTACCTCAGGAGTGCGGTCGTCCACAAAAAAATTGTACGTAACACTTTTCTAATGCAGCCAAGATCCACGCTAAACTGTCATGGAAGCTCGAAAATGTCAAGGAAATAACTAACAAGAAGACAAAAATATTCAAGTTCTTAGACTATAAGTGGTACCTGTCTGCGGATAAGTCTGACAAGGGGCTTTGCGTCACTTTGAACTTCATCCCCTTTGGGTAATTCAGGCAATCATCCTTGAGCTCATTCGCTGCCAGCTCTAAAAACTCAGAAAAAAGTATAACCTCCAAGTAGAGCCAAGCAATTTTACACTCAAACAATCCAGCCAACACTAATAGTCATGAGTAATAGCATTTGGCTGCTTAAATTGTAGACAAGTATACAAGAATAGGGGTATTCTATTCCAAACTGGTTTACTCCCTCAGCCGAAAGACTGAAAGCTAAGAGAAGAAATAACAGTTCGAAAAGTAAACATTAATTGACTACTTGTCTCTGTTTTAAGAAGGCCAAAGGATTCAAATCATTAATTTTTCGAATAGCGAAATCTAGACAAGCATCAAGGATAAAAAAATGTAGCTCACTATATTCTGCAACATGGATCAAATCTATACATTCATCCTGAATTACATCTGGTATCATTATTCAGAACTCGACTACCTGAGCCAGACAAATGGTGTGGACGATCTCTTCTGTCAGGAGTAGCTCGGCAAGATGGTGAGATTGGCAAAAAACGCTGGATAATATGCAAAAGCTCTCAAGATAACTTCGAATATTCTGTTCTTGTACCCCCACTGCAACTAGGACGAGGACCTCTTCAAGGGGTACCAGTTTACCGAAATGACCAAACTGTAGCTGCAAATCTATCAAGAAATGCTCTCACATCGAAACAATCACATTCTTCATCAACAGCAGAGTAGCATTCCCTCGACTAATACGCGCAGTTTGCAGTAGCAGAGGCTCCAAGATCGACACAATAGGGATAATAGCAAAGCTAAACTCATTCAGCCCAATCACTCCTACTCATAGGCCTCCTCGAGCAACCTTGAACTATTGTATAATGCTACACGTAAAAATGCATCCAGTAATCAAGCAGACACAGGCCCTTCATTGGGCCACCCGTTCCCACCAGGGGATTTGGTCATTAACACTAAAAATTTCAAACTTGATGAAGATTCCTTCGATCAGAAGCCTCGAAACATTTATTAAAAGAGCGGAATTAAAATGAACCACCGCATCAGTAACTATAGCGAGGATGTCAATGCCAATATGAACAATAACAGCAAAGCGAGCAATTCCCTCAACAACTCGCTCAACAACTCCATGAACAACTCCAGAGCCACCTCGAAGAGGAAAATATTCTCGAAGATGCATTCTGAAATCAAAAACTAAGCCGAAGTAAATAGTAACCGTCACAGCAACATTAATATCGATACTTTAAAGATAAATAGTCCAAATCTCGACATTTCCTCAATCTAGTTGATGAAGGACATGAAAAGAGTTTCAGATATCAGCCGATATTTGAGACCGTAAGCAGATCCGAAAATAGCTAAATAAATCCGCGAGATACTTAAAAACTGCGATTGATTGTTTGTGTCTAGTTTTCATTAATCATAGATTCATTTCTTCTTATTCAACTGCGCCAATAACTCCTTCTATCTCGCCTGAAGCTTTTCGATTTCCTTCTGCAAAATTTGGTTTTAGTTTTGAAGGCTGAGAATGTCCTCCATATTATGATGGGATTTCTCGAGTTCGCTTTCGATTTTTTCCTTTTCTACTTCCCTCAACTTTTTTTTGAGCTACGTGTTTTCGGTGAGAAGGCTGCTTGTGACAATTTATTCTTGCGAGTTCTGTGAGATCTTTTTGTTGAGAAATATTTGCTATAAATTTTCGAGTTTGTTCTGGATGGACGAGTTGGTTTCCATGAGTTTTCTGTAGAGCTACTCGGATTGGTCTTTTTGGTTTCGAGTCGCCTAGTTTTGTCTCTTCAGTTGCTCGAACTTGAGCTGGTACTCCACTATGATTTTATCAGTGTCATTCTTGTTTGTAGACCTTGAAGAAAATTCAGTCCTCTCGCCTTTATCGAGAGGAGGGAGCTGAATGTTTGAACTGTGCTATAATTTCAATGAAGTTTTGATCATATCTCCCCTTGAGAGCTATGGGATTTTTAGGGGCAACCCTTTGTTCACTCTTTGGTATTGCTACCTCAGGTAGATGTTTTACTTTTTGAGTTCGTCAATTTATTGCTGAATTTCGTATATAATCTGGTCTTTCTGGTCCATTTGAATGATTGGCTTGTTTTGGATGTTCATGGTCCTTGCCGCATAGTTCAAAGTCGATAAAGTCTCGTCGAAATATGTTTATGAGGGACTCGCACAAGCGATCATGAGTGCTTTAGAATTGCCACTAAATTAGCATAATCGTACCCGAGAGAGTCCATGAGTAGCATTGTCAATTTGGAGTCTCTGTATGGAATGTGGGGGTTCTTTGTTTTTTTGTCAGTCAGCCCTTTGATGACCTTGCCTAGAGTAAATAAGGACTTATTGATATTGCCAGTTTACTTTATCATTTCCCCTTGGGATTTGGATTACTTAAGCCTTTAGCTGCCTGCTAAATCAACAAAGGCTATTTTACCGTATTTTTTCATAGTTTGAGCTCCGCCCCCTGTTTTAATCTCTGTAATAATGTAAAGAGTCATTATAGAATGGCTCCTGCTCGAGTCTTTATTCATTTCATGCGATCCACTTCTTCTGTTTTTCATGCCTTCATTCAGGACCGAAATCATATCATCTATATCACTGCAATCGACGACAATCAAGTCTTCGACGAAGAAGCCATTGGCGGGGTTCCATCTGCAGTGGAGCACACCAGACTGCAGATTTAGAAGATCCTTTATTTGTTAATTATAAATCTCGGTGTAGCTGGCTTTAATCGAATACTTATTTTGGTGCCCTTTGATCTTCTTCCACAGCTACTGAATGGCTCTGGGTATGATTCCCTACCTCTAATCGGATTTATAGATTTCCTTCGTGAATAAGTCGTCCTTGCCGGCCATCGTGTAGGTCTTCCCTGATCCTGTTTGCCCGTACGCGAACACAGTGGCACTATAGCCGTCGATAGCCGCGTCAATGAGTTCGTTGACTTGACATTTTTGGTAGCAGTCCTTCTGAGACTGCTTCAAATCCAAGACCTCATTGAATTCGTATTACTTATGAACGGATCTATTTTAGTGTAAAACTACTTGTGATTAATTTGTAAAACGGGCCCCTTCACATTTAAGCAATTCACATCTGCTCTTTAAATTTCCAGTTCATTCATGGGCCGGATTCGAATAACGACTCTTACGTTCTCTGACTTGGTTGATCTTTCTATGTTTTGAGGAATGCTCGGCTATTCCTATGATGCTTCTTCCTACTTTGGGTGTTTGGGTGAGTTATTTAGAGTCTATTTCACGCTCTTGGTGCGAGCTGCTGCCTTTGTGCTGTGGCTCTTCTGCATTATTCGGAATATTTAAATACGGCAACACAAATACGATAATAAACTTAATAATATTGTTCCAATGTTCTTCATAACAAAACTATTGACAGAAAATTATGTACTTTATGTTGATATAATCATGAGCAAGGATTCTATATGGATGTTGGTCTCATCATTGAATTCTCGAATTATTCATCATTCCTTGTCGATTGATCGCAATGGCATATAATTTGTATTTGCATTATAAGCTGCAATGGGCAATCAGAACTCTCAAAACACATAGTTCGACCCAAAATTCATGCAGGAGTATCAGCAAAAAATGCAGGGAATTCGAGGCCAGTATTCCAACCACGAAATCATACAAGCCCCACTGGTTTCAAGTTCCTCAAGCTCTTCCTTTAGGAAGCATGAAACCCAAACTATGAACTACTCTGAAATAACGCGGAGTATCTATCTCTACAAGCCGTCCATCTCTATTGTACTACATCGCATATTCGCAGAAAGCGTAAGCAACAGGAATTGCTATCCAATTTTAGTATGATTCAAAGTCAAATGGCCCAGCTCTATTAACCTTGAACATTGGAGTCAAACAAATTTCATGTGATAGCCATTCGAATATCGCACGCCAAATTGAAAGCCTCGTACAAATAGAAAGGCAGCTGGAGGGAGGGTAGAAGAAACATTACTCCGAGTTGGTTCCTCTATCTAAATAGCAGCTTTCAAGTTTGGTTAATCTCGGAATAATGATCAAAATAGAGAATGGTTTCAGTAAAGAGGTTTCCGAATACAGCCTCGCTTACTTGAGGAGCAATAAACATTGGAAGGTTGTTGTTGAGGTCTTCTTAAACCCTCAGAATTCGCAAACTTATCAGCTGGATGACATTTACGGAGGGGGAGGTGAATCAGATGAGCAACAGTGCATCATATGCTACACGTAGATGAGCAGCACTATCATTAAGCCTTGCAATCATATGTGCCTGTGCCAGTAATGTGCTCAATCCATGGAGGTTAGCCGAGTCCAAAGCTGCCCCATTTGCAGACAAACGATAAGTAGTTTCGTTAGACTGAACAAGCAAAAGCAATGATCAGATTAATAGCATTCCATTGAATCTATTGAATATACCCTTATTGAAAATATCATTGCATAAAATTACTCTAATCTCTTTGTGTAATTATAGGAGCAACCTCCATTGCACTTTGAGTAATAATATGAATTCATTCGATTATCTTAATCTTATATGAATTTCGAATGCCTCTACTGAAGATAAATCATGTTTAATATATGAATTTCTATGAATAGTATGTGCAAAGAGAGTTTACAATCGATAAGGAACAGAATTAGTGAGAGGATCCAACTGAAGAAAAATGACGAGAGGCGAAAATGAGGAGGGAACTTATCAAGAGCCCCTTGACAATGAAGGCAGTTTATTTAAATTATTTGAACTATTTCTTTACAAGTACTTTATATTCCCCACCACTTCAAATTTTGAGTGTAAACCAGTTTTGGTGTTCATGTCACCACTCACAGGAACATTCGGTGGCCCCATTTTATAGTTGCTTTCGAGTTTGTCGTTGAATATTTTAAGGATGCTCAGCTTATTTCTGTTATCTACTTAATCGGTCTTTGGAATCACATCGAATTTTAACTCATCATTGAGTGTGAGTCTCTTGTTGTGGTACTTTATTCTTTGGCGTTCAGTCGGCCGATGCGAATCCCTAATAGCCGTAGTTCTTTGACTGTCCTTGCAAAAGAAGTTATTTGCATTATAAATTGTTTTGTGCTGGCTGGAGCGAGGTTGCCGAGCGGAGTACTGTTCCGTCCTATCGAGCTTTGGGACATTTTACTAAGTCTTAATGATATCCTTATCGTTCAGAGGGCAGTTGTTTGCCCTGAGGCTCTGCTTTTGTGTTAGCAAGGGTCGTTAAAAAATGCCCTCAACAGGCAGAGTGACAATTCGATCCAAAGCATCATAAATTTTTCGATCCTTTGGGATCAAGGAGAGAGAATGCGATTATCTTTGGCTCTAGCCAAAGCAGGGGGTTTTCATCCCCGACTTCTTCTCGAATTCCTTCGCAAAAGTAGCAGAAATTGTGTCATTTTCCCTTGTGTAGGGCCTGAAAAAATCGGATGGGAGTTTCTTGGAGTTTATGCGAATTGGGTCGTTGCTATATTTTTTCGACTTATGCTGCTTCCTGAGGACAGCAGTGCCCTCCATATCGAGGAACTAATTAAAGTAAGATTCTTGATGCCTATGTGATTTCCCTTTCATTTGACTTCCGCTCGAATTGACTATAATTATATTACATATGAATCATCTGATACTTGAATCAAATTGCATAATTAAATTATGATCACCATAATCATGCCATAGTTACAAATTAATTAATGATATATATTAAATTGATATAGTGAGCCACAGTAAGCGCCTCAGTCGAGGCAGCCAAAGCGAATACTGAAAGTATTGCAAGGAGCTTCATCAAAATTTATAAATATTTATAGATATGTATGTTAATGAGAACATTTAAAATTTATTTAACCTACAAATTTCAGCATGAGTACTAAGGATTCTATTTATCCAATCCTTTACTTCTTACTGCGTCTAATTAAATAGGAGGCATTTTCATCTGAAGCATGCACTCTCTGAAGTCCTCCAACAATAGTCTATATATTTATTTCGAAATGTCTCGATTTGGCTGTTCAATTTTTGACCTCATTCAGATGTACGACCTTCATGTGTCAATGGGCTCAATGAGCAGGTTAACTTTAACTTCCCTCTAATATATGACCTTTGGGCTGGTAAATAAATCCCATGCAGTTATGATTCATAATTAAAATTGGCAAATTATTAAGATGCTCATGATGAAAAAGAATATCAAAACAATACATCCAGCATTCCAATCCAATTATTTGGCAAAGGATATAGCTTTATTTATCCTTGGCTTTAATTAAATTCCATAACTAAATTTGTGTTATTATTGATAAATGTAGCATTATTGGCAGTTTTTATGTTTACGCGCATGGTATACAGCAATCACTTTTGCCTATCAGATAGAATATGCTCATTTTGATTATTAAATTCGATTCAAATTGTATCCACACTATGAGACGATTTTAATTATTGTTTATTTATCGTTTTGGGGGAATGTTCGAGGGATATTTAGAAATTTGCTATTAAAGTTAAAGGAGAAGTTGTGGTGTGGTATATTGCATTAAATTATTCTATATCTACCAATTGATTGACACTTCTGTCTGTTTTCTAGATTAATAACCGGATTTTACTCATTACATCATCTGTATGGATTTGAGGGTTGAATAACTCTGAAATTAAATTCCTCAATCCGTGGAATGGGTCAAGCAGATACAGTTTGGATATATGCATCAATAAATGCTGAAGTCAAATACAGCATACATCATAAATAGGTATATTGATAGCTTATTTAAGCCAATTTGTTTATAGTTTCTTTTATCAGGATGATGGCTCCAGCTCGTTTGGTTATTTAGCTTTTCGCTTTCTCCTTTTCTTGGTAGTGGCATCTTCGGGGTGTTGCCCAGGGGCCAATTTCGACTTGGTTGGATCTGGCTTTTAGCCGATCAGGTTTCCGCCCAAGTTCAAAGAATTTGCGAAAGATTTAAACTTTGCTTCATCCTTCTTAGGCTCCACTTAAACTTTTCTGCCCTGACTCAATCCTCTTGGGGGATTTTCAGGGGTATAAGGAACCTTCACCCAACAAGTTTAATACAGTTCAGTTTAGTCAAAGCTCATCTTGTTCAGTCTAGTTCCAGTGTAAGCGAAAATGTTGAAGTTGTTGTCGACTCTTAGGCGAGGAGTCACGATGTTGGTCATGATCTTGCGGTCGTCCAGAGACCACGAACAATAGGAGGCGGAGTTCGATTTGCAAAATCCAACTTGCTTGAGTGTCTCCAAATCCCACATTTCCATCTAGCCGTTCAGGTTTCCAAATCCCGCGAGACAGACAAATCGACCCAAGTTTCCCCAGCAGATGATGTTTCGGTGTTTCTTCCCGAAATCGAAAAGCAGTTGGTTGCTCCGAGAAACGAGGCAGGCAGTGGCAGGCATGAAGCCGCTGATGATGATAAACTTCTCGCCGTCTTTATGCCACGAGAAATCGTGGACAGGTCCTTTTTCGGTCTTAATCGTTGAAATCTTTCGAAGAGTGTCATTGAATAAAAAGATTCCGCACTCCCCGTAATATGATTTGCCTGTCGGATCGAAGTAAGTCTGCAGTTCCATTAGAAATGAGTTGGAGGTCGGACTGAACTTGATCTTGACTTCTTCCGCTTTTTTAATGACCTTGCGATAAAAGGGCTCGTCGCTCTAATGAGAAAATATCTCGCAGACCCCCGAATTTTATTTTTTATCTAGGTAGACGCAGACCAAGAGATAGTCGTTTTCTTTGCTAATTTTAGAGACTTCGAAAAATTAGATGGGTCCTGTAGGAAACTCTCTAATTTTTTCATGAGAAGCGTCGTAGATCTCCATGAATTTGGCGTTGTATCGAAAATACTGGCAGTCGTCGGCCGTGAACCGAGTAAGGGGATACGCCTCTTTGTTAAAGTAGCCTGTGCTTTGGTTCTATTTGAACTCGTTTACTTGTTTCATCGAAGGGAGGGAGAAGAGTAGGGTTTTTCCTTCATTCACGTTTATCTTGTCAAGCACCTGCAAGTATCTTTAGCCAGGGGAAAGAGTCATAGAATAAATATAGTTGAAGTCTCCTTCGAAAACTATCGATTCTTCCTTCAAGTCATAGACAAGCAGATGACTTTCCGAGGCCGTGAATACAAGGCTGGATTTTTGGGCTTGGAGCATAAACGATGATTGACCAAATATCTTCTTCTTGGGAGTCTCAGCAGTGTCGTATGCTGAGCAAATAAAAACACCCTGCTTTGATCTGAATAGGACTTAATTGGGTCCTTTATCATCGTTGATAGTATATTACTTTCCCTTCCCAGCTCCTACAGGCTCCATTTAAAAAAATTACAAACCACATTCCAAAGATTAAATAAAAGAATTGATCAAAAGAGCCATGAATAATAATAGTTGAGATCATCACAAATTGGCTAATCCCAGCAGATTTTAAAGGCTTGATAATTTGTTGTTATTGTTTGCTAATCCGAGCCGGCACTTCGTGAACGTAAGTTCGAGTCGGAACTCAAGTGATGAAACTTGTGTAGAAAGCGTTTCAATCCTATTCTCGTAGCTCTTCTCTTTCACCACGCAGAAGAATTAATGCTCAAGCCGGAACTTCATATCTGATAGCGTTGTCGTCATTTTTATCATAGCTTCCATCTTCACGCATTGTGTGGCCAGCAATCTTTATATTCTTTCTTTCTCATTAATGTACTCCTTCAGCTTCTTAATCTCTTCGCTCATTAACTATTCCTTTTTCTATTGAAGAAAAGTTGAAGAGGATTTGTTTTTGCCTTATTTTTTTGCGTTGCTATTTGGCCCACTCTATTTGCTTGCTTCAGACTGCAAAACCATTATTTGTTTTTGGGATTGAGTTATTTTATCAGCACCTTTTAAATATTTGCTCGAAGATGACTTCTGTTTCGATGGGGTGACTGATTTCTTAAAGCTGTTTTATTTGGATACTTTATTGATTTTTGAGAAAGGCTCGGCTATCCTTTGCTCGGCTAGAATGTTGCTACAAGAGGATGATATAACGTGGGATTACAAGATCCTGGCTTCCTTTCGATACCTCTGGCTCAACGCCTGAGGGCTAGTCAAGGCATTTTTATAAAATTTAACGAAGTAATAGACGAAAAACAGCCTTTCCTTTCGGTTTCTGTTTCGTAGTATGGAAGTCAGGACTCTCTGCATTTGCCGCCTATGATTCTTTTTAAACTCGAACTATAAAAACATTTCAGCATACTTTCTCCTCTTCAGAGATAAATCCGAGAAGGAGAGCGAGTGAATGCGAAGAAGCATTTAACTTTTCTTTTCCCATAAATTTTCCATATGCTGGATGTTTTTGATGAATTTTGTTGGAATTTCTTCGTCGAAGATAGTATTTGCTCTCCAAAAGCATAGAGAAAATAGTTTCTTTTTCGTCGAAACTTCATTTTTGTGCATTGAATATTTTAGCCATAATTTTAAATATTTTAATATGTGCTGCTAGTTTTTGAGTTTTAAGTGCTTTGCTGCAGGAGATTAAATATCTCCAGAAAACTGTACAGCTTTTGAGGAAGTTTGAGGATGAACAGAACTTTAAGGGTATGCAGAACTTTAAGGATGAGCAGAACTTTAAGGATAGACGGAACTTTGGGGATGAACGGAGGCTTTTTTGTCCCGACTGAACGAGTTAACCTTCGCTATTTGATGCTCGGCATATGGCTTGTTGGGCTCTTCATCTCCATTCATAATATAACTCGACTATCTGTAATAATCTTGATGATTTTTCTGATTGGAGAGTTGGTCGGAATTACTTTTGCTTTGAGGTGAATTTTCAATTTAGTTTTATAAAAACAAAGCATTTTCGGAAAATGTTTCATTGTGGATGAATGCCCCTTTCTATGACTATTTCTGCTGGAAATTGTTCGAGTTATTAAATATTCTATAGCGTGAGAGAATAGATACTTATGTCTCTTTTTGGATGATTAATAGATGGCTCCTTCACCCTTCACTTTGCTCCTCTGCCTTCTTGCGGCCTCCTAGTGTTCAGGCTATTTCAAGGTGATGGATACTTGGCTATCCTCATTTTTATGCTAGAGGGCATCATGTAGTTCATTGAGATACTTCTAATATGCCGATAGCTCCTCATACTGGCTGATTTTATTTCTGAGCATGTTGCGTTCTTCGTCGATTTAGTCATAGAGTACTCTGAATTATTGCATCATTTCTTAGGTCAAATGATTGCATACAATCTTGACTTATTGGCTCAAGAGCTCGTACTCCTCCAGAAAATTGTTGTTCTTCGTACTATGGTTCGTGACACTGAGCTGCATCATTTGAACCAGCCTGATCTCGATGGCCTTGGCTTCTGAGAGCAATTGCACCTTTTACACTATTTATCTCTAGAACACCTGCTAGTTTAGCTAGTGTTGCTTGCGCTCAAGGCTGTTCTCCCAGCGAAGGAGCACTTGCTCTTTACGATCTAGTACTGCGGCAACATACTGGAAATAGAGATGCTTATTGGATAGTTACTGATCCCCGCTGCTGTGGGCGAGATTGCTGCTGTTATTGACAAAATTTATGTATTTGGGACTGAATAATTCTTTGTGCAGCCATTATAATTTATTCTATAGGGCGGTTGAATGTATTCTGCAGAATGCGAGACGAAGCGATTGTTTTTGGCTATGATGATAAGTGAGGATCCTTTCCAGTTTGTGCATCTCGAAACGGTGGCAGTTATTATTTAATATATCGTAATAATCTCTGTTGATAGCAGAATAACTTAATATGCAAATTATATACCGGAGTGAACTTAAATGTAATTCATGAGAGAAACTTAGGGGTTGGGTGGGGTTGGGGTTGGGGTTGGGGTTGGGGTTGGGGTTGGGGGTTGGGGTTGGGGTTGGGGTTGGGGTTGGGA